>NC_057812.1:398354037-398362405 GCF_018294505.1 Triticum aestivum | reverse complement strand
GCGAGTGCCTGACTGCAGCTAAGTCTCTGAGTGGGAGAACTTAGGCGAGTACTGGACTGCAGCTAAGCCCCTGAGTGGGAGGATTGCTCTCCACTCGGTAGGATTTTTCAAACTTAGGCGAGTGCCTGACTGCAGCTAAGTCTCTGAGTGGGAGAACTTAGGCGAGTACTGGACTGCAGCTAAGCCCCCGAGTGGGAGGGTTGCTCTCCACTCGGTAGGATTTTTCAAACTTAGGTGAAGCGGATTCGCGGCTAAGACACCCACTGGGGGATTTCTTACGCAAACAAAAACAATAATACTCACTGGGAAAATTATAACGCTCTTGTCTTTGATAAATAAACTACAGGAGTTTTCCTTATTACATCTCGTCCGAGTGAGAATTCAAGTATAAAAGGGGCGGAGCAGCTCCGCATTCCAGGCTCGTGGCTCATCAATCTGGCGATCGACATTGTAGAGGTGGTATGCTCCATTGTGGAGGACTCTGGTGACTATGAAGGGGCCTTCCCAAGTAGGAGCAAGCTTGTGTGGTTTCTGCTGATCCACTCGAAGGACTAAGTCTCCTTCTTAGAAGGCTCGGTTCTTCACGTTTCTGGCATGGAATCGACGCAAGTCTTGCTGGTAGATGGTCGATCGGATCAGGGCCATTTCTCTTGCTTCTTCTAGGAGGTCAACTGCGTCCTGCCGGGCTTGTTCTGCTTCATCTTCTGAGTAGAGCTCGACTCTGGGAGCATTGTGAAGCAGGTCACTCGGTAAGACTGCCTCGGCTCCGTAGACCAGAAAGAATGGGGTTCTTCCGGTCGATCGATTCGGGGTTGTCCTCAATCCCCAAAGGACTGATGGGAGCTCGTCGACCCATGCACCTGCTGCGTGCTTGAGATCGCGCATCAATCGGGGTTTCAGCCCTTTGAGAATTAGGCCATTTGCCCTTTCTGCTTGTCCATTCGACTAGGGGTGAGCGACCGAAGCATAGTCGACCCGAGTGCCCTGAGAGGCGCAAAAGGCTATGAACTCGTCGGAGTCGAAGTTTGACCCATTGTCCGTGATGATACTGTGTGGAACTCCATATCTGAATATCAACTCTCTGATGAAACTGATAGCGGTGCAAGCATCGAGATTCCTGATAGGCTTGGCTTCAATCCATTTGGTGAACTTGTCGACTGCTACCAGCACATGAGTGAAGCCGCTCCTGCCTATTCTCAGTGGCCCAACCATGTCCAGCCCCCAAACAGCGAAGGGCCAGACGAGTGGAATGGTTTTCAGGGCTGACGCGGGCTTGTGCGGCATATTGGAGTAATACTGACACCCTTCACATTTGTCGACTATCTCTTTAGCCATCTCATTGGCCCTTGGCCAGTAGAACCCCGCTCGGTATGCTTTAGCCACAATGGTCCGAGAGGACGCATGATGACCGCAGGTCCCCGAGTGGATATCGTTAAGGATCATCTGACCTTCTTCTGGTGTGATACACTTCTGGCCGACCCCAGTCGCGCTTTCCCTATATAACTGTCCCTTTATGATTGTAAAGGCCTTGGATCGACGGACGATCTGTCGAGACTCTTCCTCGTCTTCTTTGAGTTCTTTCCTTAGGATGTACGCGATGTACGGTTCTGTCCAAACGGGAGTGGTAACCAGCACTTCCATTATCAGATCGACCACAGCTGGAACTTCAACTTCAGTCGGATCTGTGGCGCTCTTTGGCTGCGGGGCCTCTTCCATGAAGGGATCCTCCTGGACTGATGGTGTGTGAATGTGCTCCAAAAACACATTGCTGGGAATGGCTTCTCTTTTGGAACCTATTTTTGCCAAATCATCAGCTGCTTGATTTTTCAGTCAGGGTATGTGATGAAGCTCTAACCCTCCGAATTTCTTCTCCAGCTTTCTCACTGCATTGGAATAACCAGTCATGGCTGGACTTCTGACATCCCACTCCTTCATCACCTGATTAACCACCAAATCCGAGTCGTCATAGACCATGAGGCGACGGACACCGAGTGAGATGGCCATGCGCAACCCATATAAAAGTGCTTCATATTCTGCCTCGTTATTGGAGGAATAAAAATGGATTTGAAGAACATATCTGAGTTTATCTCCTCTGGGGGAGACCAACACCACTCCGGCACCGGAACCACTCAGCATCTTGGAGCCGTCGAAGAATATAGTCCAATGCTCCGAGTGAATCTGAGTCGGCAGCTGCTGTTCAATCCATTCGGCGACGAAATCTGCGATTGCTTGGGACTTGATAGCTTTCTTTGCCTCAAACTTGATATCAAGGGGAAGGAGTTCAATCGCCCATTTTGCCACTCGACCAGTTGCATCCCTGTTATGCAGGATCTCTGATAATGGTGCGTCGCTGACGACTGTAATGGAATGATCAGAGAAGTAGTGAGCAACTTTCTTGGTGGTCATATAAATCCCATATACAAGCTTCTGATAGTGAGGATATCTTTGCTTCGATGGGGTCAGGACTTCGAAAATATAATATACTGGGCGCTGAACTTTGAAGGTTTTCCCTTCTTCTTCCCGATCGACCGTAAGTACCGTACTGACGACTTGTCCTGTGGCTGCAATGTAAAGCAGCAAAGGCTCTTTGCTGATTGGGGCAGCAAGCACCGGCTGGGTGGAGAGCAGAGCTTTGAGCTCTGCAAACGATGCATCAGCTTCGGGAGTCCACTCGAACTTGTCCGACTTCTTCATCAATCGGTAAAGAGGTAATGCCTTTTCACCGAGACGAGATATGAATCGACTTAGGGCGGCCAAACAACCAGTAAGCTTCTGGACGTCGTGCACTCGCACAGGGCTTTTCATTCGGAGTATAGTGCCAACTTTTTCTGGATTGGCGTCGATTCCCCGTTCGGAAACGAGAAAACCGAGTAACTTTCCGCCAGGGACTCCGAATGCACACTTTGATGGATTAAGCTTGATATCATGCCTCCTGAGGTTGGCAAAGGTTTCAGCAAGGTCAGTCAGCAGGTCGGAACCCTTCCGTGACTTGACCACAATATCATCCATGTATGCTTCCACGTTCCGACTGATTTGAGTGAGTAAACACTTCTGAATCATCCTCATGAATGTGGCTCTGGCATTCTTGAGGCCGAACAGCATGGTAACATAACAGAAGCACCCGAATGGAGTGATGAAAGCTGTCTTGATCTCGTTAGGTCCATACAGACGGATCTGATGGTACCCGGAATAGGCGTCTAAGAAATACAGTCGCTCACATCCCGCAGTCGAGTCGACTATCTGGTCGATGCGGGGGGGGGAGCAAAATGATCTTTCGGGCAGGCCCGATTGATATGTTTAAAGTCAATGCACATGCGAAGTGACATGTCCTTTTTGGGGACCATGACAACGTTGGCGAGCCACTCGGAGTGGTAGATTTCCCAGATGAACTCCGCTGCTAAGAGCCGAGCCACCTCTTCACCAATAGCTTTTCTCTTTTGGACGGCGGACCGTCGAAGATGTTCTTTGACAGGTTTTACTTTTGAGTCGATTCTCAGGCGATGCTCAGCCAGCTCCCTGGGAACACCAGGCATGTCAGAAGGCTTCCATGCAAAGATGTCCCAGTTCTCACGGAGGAACTGGACGAGCGCTTCTTCCTATTTGGAGTCAAGTGATGTAGAGATATGAGTCGGGGCGGCGCTGGGGTCGGTCGGGTGGACGTGAGCTGTCTTCGTGTCGCCAGTCGACTGGAAAGCTGACTCTGTAGTGGGCTTCTTGTCTCGCAACAGATCACTCGGGTCTGCAGTCTTCTGGTATTCTTGCAAATCCACCACTGCCATCTGTGCGTCGGCGATCTTCGAACCCTTCTGAAAACATTCTTCCGCTTTCTTCCGATTGCCCGTAATGGTGATCACACCTTTGGGGCCAGCCATCTCCAATTTGAGATACATGTAACATGGTCGGGCCATGAAGCATGCATAAGCCGGCCTTCCCAAAATAGCGTGATAGGCACTCTGGAAGTCTACAACTTCAAATGTCAACTTTTCTTTGCGGTAATTCTTGGGATCACCGAAAACCACATCAAGAGCAATCTGGCCGAGTGATTCAGCCTTCTTCCCAGGAATGACTCCATGGAATCTCATGTTGCTGGCACTGAGTCTGGACATCGGAATGCCCATCCCCTTCAACGTCTCAGTGTATAATATGTTCAAACCACTGCCACCATCCATCAGGACTTTGGTCAGTCGAGTGCCTTCAACAACTGGGTCGACCACCAAAGCTTGCCTCCCAGGGGTGGCGATGTGTGTTGGGTGGTCGGACTGGTCGAATGTTATGGCAGTCTGAGACCATTTCAGGTAACTAGGTGTCGCCGGAGCGACCACATTCACCTCTCGGTTAATAACTTTCAATCGACTTTTGCTTTCAACATCAGCAAAGATCATCAGGGTGGAATTGACTTGAGGGTATCCGTCATCACTGTCCTCTTTGTCCTCTACCTTGTCTGACTCCTTTTCCTTTCCCTTGGGCTGCTTGCCCTGGAACTGCTGGATCAAGAGTCGACACTCCCGAGTGGTATGTTTCGGGTAAATAAAATTACCCTCTTCATCTTTCTTCGTGTGGACGAGACACGTAAGTCCAACACATCATTTCCCTCCTGGTCTTTAACCTTTTTGGGGTTCCAAGGCCCTTTATGTTTCCCTTTAGACTTTCCTTGGGCCAAAGCTAAAGCTTCCCCGGGAGCCGCTGGCTCGGCCTTCCGCTTCTGCTTCCGATTGGAATTGCCTCCGGTTTCTTGGGCGACTGACTTGAGCTTGCCACTTCTGAGTCGATCCTCGTCTTCACCATTAGCGTACTTGGTGGCAATCTCCATGATCCGATTCAGGGACATGTCTCCGGTTTGACCGAATTTCAAATTTAGCTCTCTATACTTGACGCCTTCCTTAAAGGCACAAACTGCTTGGTGGTCAGGCACATTTTCCACCGAGTGATGTAACGTGATCCATCTCTAGATGTAATCCCTCAAAGTTTCATTCGGCTTCTGCACACAAGACCGCAGTTCCGTTAGTCCTGCTGGTCGCTTGCATGTGCCCTCAAATGTGGTGACGAACACTCGGGAGAGATCTTCCCAAGTGTAAATGCTGCTAGGTGCTAACTGGTTTAGCCACGCTCTGGCCGAGCCCTCCAACATGAGAGGCAGGTGCTTCATGGCCACTTCATCATTGCCGCCGCCAATCTAGATGGCCACTCAGTAGTCCTCAAGCCAAGTATCAGGCTTGGACTCGCCAGTGAACTTACTGACTCCAGTCGCCAACCTGAAATTGGAAGGAGTCACAGCAGCCCTGATGGCTCTACTAAAGCACTCTGGCCCCGAAACATGTACTCTGCTGCTGGCAAGCGCATCTCTGTCGTGGCCTTCTCGGTGAGCCCTGTTCCTGTCGACCAGACCTTGGACGAGGATAGATCTCGCGTCAAAGCCTGGCCCTCTGGGGTCGACTGGAATCCTTCGACCACCACTATGAGGGCGCCTGTCATCCTGCTGGCGAGGCACATACGACCCGCTCCTCGGGGGAGGCATGGGCACTCGACGTCGACCGTCACGATTGACTCGGTGATCATACTGCTCGTGGTTCCCATACTGGTCACGCCGGTCTCCACGTCCCTCACGCCTCGGGGGCGATCTCGGGCTGTGAGCCGACTGGACCGTGTCCGCAGCAACGGATCTGCTGTGAATTCTGTTCCGCGACTAAGAAACAGCGGAATTCTGATCTCCTACTGCCCAGAGTAACGCTCTGATCTGCAGCAAGCCTCTGCCAGCCTCCGACTGGGAAGGCTGAATCGACTCCGCTATACGGGCCGCAGCTGCTAAATTCTGAACCGGAGTCCGATATACCTGCGGGGGCGGGAAGAGCTAACGTCGACTGGATTCGGGAACCCGTTGTCGCGCCCGCTCGTCGAGTGCTCGCTGGAGGTTCTCCAGTCGAGTGCGCTCAGCCAAGTTTGCCAGGCACGCATCCTCCAAGGCGTGAGATTCGGGGGTTTCTCCAACGATAGGAGTGTGAAGTGCATCCATGTTCCGGCGGTGAAGTTCTTCTCTCTGCAGCGACGTGAGAGGCTCGAGAAGATACTCCTCATGGGGACGCGACGGGTCGCCTCCTCCTGCGCCTCCGTCGGTGCGGGTAAAACCGGGGGGACTGGGCGGTCCATCGACCATCAGAACCTCCGCCGCCGGATCGCTGCTGTCGCACTCGGATGCGGTCTCTTCGGAGCCAGTCGACAGGTCGAACAGGCCGTAGAGGGATCCGTCGGGCTCAATCGCCGCGACTTGAGGGATGACCGACTGACGGGCCACCGCGTGTCTCACCCACAGCTGAAGTCTCGACTGACCGGAGCGCTTGCGCCGGCGGGAAACGGGGAGGGAGGATAGCACAGGAGCCGGCCGGTAAGGGGTCGACGGTTGCCGCGGGAGAACGCCGCGGAGGCATGCGCGAAAGTGCGTTGCCCCGCGGACAGGGAGTGCGTCCACGTCGAGCGGAGCCTCCTGAAGCCAGGCGGAGTCGTCGGCGATGAACGTGAGCGCGCCGAGACGGATCTCGCGGCCCTTCACCAAAACTCCGTCGAAAACCATGATGATTCGGGTCGGAAAAGATCGCAACTCCTCCAACAAAACGCTAAAACACCTGCCCCACGGTGGGCGCCAACTGTCGTGGTTCTAACTCTGACAGTAATGTAGGGGGGTAAGTATGGAGAGGTGAGGTCTTAGCAATGGAGAGGTTGTAAGGATGCAAGGTTTACGAGTTCAGGCCCTTCTCGGAGGAAGTAAAAGCCCTACGTCTTGAAGCCCGGAGGCGATCGACTGGATTATGTGTGTATGAGTTACAGAGGTGCCAACCCCTGTCTCGGAGGAGGGGGGTGGCTTATATAGAGTGCGCCAGGACCCTGGCCAGCCCATATTACGAAGGGTTCAATGTACATTAAGGCAGGGCATTTCTGGTAACGCTAGTAATAAAGTGCTATGATGATCATAAAAGCTACTTAATGACCGACCGTTAGAGCGCGGGGCGCCTTTAGCTCTCCTGGCCGTCGAGTGGTTGGGTCTTGGTCGAGTGATTGCTTCTTGGTCGAGTGTCTTCGAGTCTGTCGAGTGGGACACCTTTAAGTCGATTGAAAGGTGATTTCTTCTAGAGATGTCCTTGGGTAGGGCAGTTAGGGTAGGTCCATGACCCTACCCTAGGTTCATAGCTTCATCAATGATGGTGACGGATTCCCCTTTCCGAAGCCCCGAACGGACTTCCGATCAGCCCTCCCAAGAGAGATTAGGGCTTGGTGGCGACTCTGTATCATAAAACGCGATGAATCCTTCTTCTTGATTTTTTTTCTCCCCGAACGTGAATATATAGAGTTGGAGTTGAGGTCGGTGGAGCCTCAGGGGGGCCCACGAGGTAGGGGGCGCCCTCCACCCTCGTGGACAGGGTGTGGGCCCCCTGGTGTTGATTCTTTTGCCAGTATTTTTTTAAAATTCCAAAAATATTCTGCATGAAGTTTCAGGTCATTCCGAGAATTTTTGTTTCTGCACAAATATAACACCTTGGCAATTCTGCTGAAAACAACGTCAGTCCAGGTTAGTTCCATTCAAATCATGCAAGTTAGAGTCCAAAACAAGGTCAAAAGTGTTTGGAAAAGTAGATACGAGGGAGACGTATCATTAGGAAACCTTAACCATCTTTAATCAACAAGCTAGTCTAGTAGAGGCTCACTACGGACATGGTATTTGTTTATGTATCCACACATGTATTAAGTTTCCAGTCAACAATTATAGCATGGAGAATAAACACTTATCAAGAACAAGGAAATATGATAATAACAACTTTATTATTGCCTCTAGGGTATATTTCCAACAAGAATATGATGCTGCCTAAATTGGATGCATTTGTATTGTATAGAAATGATGGACCTAGCATGGACAACACGGATGGATATTGGAGCATGATCAAGTGTGGATATGAAGGTGTGTGCACAGGGAACAAGAACGGAATTTCCGGTGGAGTTTTTAGCACTTTGAAACCACGATGATGACATACAAGGACCTGTTGTTGGGAAACATAGTAGAAAACAAAAAAATCCAGCCTACGGATCAAGATCCCAGGATCACTATGAAGATACATACAAGGTTAGACCTAGTCGTTGCCAACTCCGAGTTACAGCGGAAGAAGAGTTGGTGTATATCATTCTTGAAGCCCCTTGAACCGTCCCACGCGGTCCCTCAAACGAAGATCGAAAGCACGATCTCTCTATGGGTTGCACACGTACGAGATCGATGATCCGACAGCACATCACCGTTCAGAGCTAGGCATCGCCGGAGAACTTGAAGAGGGAGGAAGAGCCTTGCGGCGGCGCTCTACTTTTTTGGAGAAGTAGAGCTTGTGAGAAA
>NC_057812.1:398351911-398353659 GCF_018294505.1 Triticum aestivum | reverse complement strand
AGGGGGCCTAGCCGACTGGAGGAAGGGAATCCCTCCCTTGGGAGAGCCACCCTTCTCCAACACCTAGCCGCCTGCTAAGCTTGTAGGGTAAGCCAAAGGGGGGCGCCACCCTTATGGAGCCTCTAGGTCCATGTGGTTACCCCCTTATAGACTTTAGCCTATTATATGGCAGCCTATCGCACCTAGAATAATCTTGGGGGTCCCGATAAATATTGTCGCCCTCTTATATTATTATTAGGTCCCTCAGAACTTTTCCACCTTCCTAATTTTCTTCAAAACGCTTTTGGGTTCCCTGAAACACTTTCGGTTTTCTCTCGAAACAATTCCTATTATCTCGGAAACTTTTCCGGTGATATTTTCTCAAACTCCTAATTCCAATAGAGTACAACAAAAGTCAACCTCGGATTCATGTCAATTCCTTGGACGCTCCCTGGTAAGTTGGCCCTTGAAGAAGCAAAAGTGTGTCTCCCTCTCCACCACTGAAGCCGAGTATTTTGCCGCCGCAAGTTGTTGTATGTGATGGCTGGATGAGGCAAACATCAAAAGGTTCTGGTATAACTACGAACAAGATGCCTCTTTATGTGACAATGAGAGTGCAATTAATATCGCCAACAACTCCATTCAACATAGCCGCACCAAGCATATTGCCATTCATCAACATTTCATAAGAGATCGTGTTGGAAGAGGTGACATTGAGATAGCTCATGTTGGCACTAACTAGCCGTCATGGCAGAGGCACAGCAGGCAGCACTACCGGTCTTCATGTTTTGGATGTTCCAGGAGGACGATACAACCTGCAGCACCAGCTCACAGAGGACCAAATCGTCGACGAGCAGGCGAACAAGGAGGTCATCACGACCATGGTCACTGAGAATTTGGGCGTCGCGGATAAGCAACGAGCGTTATACGAGTCCATGTGTAGCGCCCGCGCCATCTGTCGTGAGCGATGGCAGCTTCGTGTTAACAAGACGGAGTGCGACCGCTAATTCGAGTAGATCACAGCCGAGGCAGCACATGCGATTGCGAACAAAAACACTGCCAACATCCACAACTTCACGATTGTTCGCGCCAGGCCGCAACAACCACGAGGTCGGACCGTCCACGTCTATCTCACCTCCAATAGCAAAGAGTAGGACGTGGGACATGGACATGCCCATGGCCAGCAAAGATTTAGACTCGAATAATTAAATCCTTAACTTTTGCTATGTAAAAAAAATCCCTATATTAATGAAAATGCCATGTCCACTTTTATTTGGTGCATCATTTTTATTTGATGGACCAAGTTGGCTGGCTGGCTCCCCTGAAGCTGTCCACAGACACGTCCAAACATGTCCACTTTTATTTGGTGCAGTAATAGCGTCGGAGATGCCCCGAACCTAGGAAAGAACCCTATTCCTGATCGCTGGGATTTTCTTAACTCCCGCCAATAGCATCGCTTTGTAGGCCTTAGCGTCCGCCGGCTTTGGACGTGGACTTAGCAAACCACCACATTGTGCCAACCAATTTCAACAAGGCAAATCAAATCATCTTCAAAACCTTTACACTACAAATCCTCCCATCAATCAAATAAGCTAAATAGCCAATCGAATCGTCAGCAACGAGCGAAGCAAATATCATCATCATCCAACATACAAGCATATTTTACACTACAATTAGCGTCCGACGGCTTTGGACGTGGACTTAGCAAACCACCACATTGTGCCAACCAATTTCAACAAAGCAAATCAAATCATCTTCAAAACCTTTAC
>NC_057812.1:398296933-398351720 GCF_018294505.1 Triticum aestivum | reverse complement strand
CTATTCCTGATCGCTGGGATTTTCTTAACTCCCGCCAATAGCATCGCTTTGTAGGCCTTAGCGTCCGCCGGCTTTGGACGTGGACTTAGCAAACCACCACATTGTGCCAACCAATTTCAACAAAGCAAATCAAATCATCTTCAAAACCTTTACACTACAAATCCTCCCATCAATCAAATAAGCTAAATAGCCAATCGAATCGGCGGCAACGAGCGAAGCAAATATCATCATCATCCAACATAACAAGCATATTTTACACTACAATTAGCGTCCGCCGGCTTTGGACGTTGACTTAGCAAACCACCACATTGTGCCAACCAATTTCAACAAAGCAAATCAAATCATCTTCAAAACCTTTACACTACAAATCCTCCCATCAATTAAATAAGCTAAATAGCCAATCGAATCGGCGGCAACAAGCGAAGCAAATATCATCATCATCCAACATGACAAGCATATTTTACACTACAAAGTAACTACCCCCACAAATAAAGGAGCATAAATAAATAAAAACAAATAAAGGCTTCTAAGTAACCACCACTAGCTGGGAGCAGGAAAAGCTTTACAAAGGAAGAGGGCACCAGGTGATGAAGTTAAGATTTTTGGGGCAAAAAAACAACCAGGAACCAAAAACTAATCTAGACATGCCATCATCAATCACCACCTGTGGCAAGGAGATGGTGTGGAATTGATACATATCACCTCACCTTGTCTCATGAATCTAACTGTTTTCTTTCTCCCTGTCTCCTAGAGTCCTACCATTGTTTAGTGGCCTGAGTCATCTCGTTGGCTGATCAGACGTCTGGTTGTTAGATGCTGCTGGAGCTGATGACATGGACGGGTGGGCTCCGTTATCCTGGGGAGGCGCGACTCCCCACTTTGGGTCCGCGTCCAGCGGCTCAACCACATGAACTGCCCCATCACTCATTCCAACTGCAATCTGGTTAGGCTCCAAGGGATGCGCCGCTACAACCATGGGGTACACATTTGCCCCGCTGTTGGATTAACAAACAGGGGAAATAATAAGCAAAACGCAACCATGTATGAAAACAAAAACAAGCAGTGACACTGAGCAGCATGCCTAGATATTGAAGGAGGCACATAGGCGGAAAGTGCAATCCTGCAACGCAACCTAAGGGACTCGGCTTCAAATACTCCAATAGCACCGTCACAGAAACCAGCATAAACCAGGAGACCATCACACGAGTATATTGCACTCGAAACTGGCGCTGGCAGTGCATCTCTTGGGTACCACTGCATTTGCATCAAGTAACAGGGGAAATCAATGAAGATGCCCAGTAACAATAATAATCCATAAAGGAGAAAAAAGCAAATATGTATAAATCAAAAATATTTAGCAATGACCTGCAGTGAGTAATAAACCTAGGGTAAGAAACAATGTGAATATGGAATAACGAGCAGATACAAAAATAATAAATTTTAGTCATGACTAACCGAGCGCGAGCATTCAAGATTTCCATCATAGATTGCCAGTTGGCTCTCATGAACTACAAGAAGATGTGTTTGGTCATTGTGAAACTGGACCCTTGTATCGCCAACTAAAGCACCAGAGCGATTTGCCGGGGGTTGGATATATTTTGATTTCTTCTTCTCCCAACCATCAATGCTCCAGACGCATAGCTGCAAATTTTGGTTTCATCAATCAATGATTTGAGAACAAATATATGACATCATAGTTGTTTGCCCAATCGCAAAGAAAATATAATAAACAGAATAATGAATGGCCTGGCATGCGACTAACATGAATTGGACCGTTTCCGCATAGCAATTTGAACATTTAGCTGCTACAATAATTTATAACAGAGTAAAAGATCATACCTGAGCATCAGCACCTGAAGATACAAGAACATTCATTGATTGAGAAAATGCCAGTCCGGTAATCTTTTTCTGATGACCCTTGAGCTTGCTTTTGACCTAAGTAATTTTGTGGAGTTGACATTAGTACATGGCCTTCGAATCAAGATTTAGTGCAAAATAAATCAATATTAAGTGCAAATCCAACATGAAAGGATTCAATTGTTACCAGACAAAGACTCCCAAGTATTTATAAGTGTCGGTTGAAGGTTTTTGATCGACAGAAATTGTAATGGTATGTTCCGTTTGTGTCCAAAATCTATCTTACCAAAATTTTATTCACTCTAGTTCATATTTCTTGCCAACATTGGACGAATCATGGGCAACCAATACCGTGAACAAAATTTGGGCTAACCAATTTTTTGGTAGGGTGAGCTTGGGCTAAAACTAAATACACCCTAAGTGTAATCTCAGATACTTCAAATAGGGCAAAGCAAGAGGAGATACAAAACATATTATTTAAAAGCAATGATACATTGATACTTCAATTCAAGTGAGTTTCATAAGTTAGCAGCACACACCTCATCAACACGGACATTGTAGATTTGAATGGTCGAGTCTTCCATTCCTATAGCAATAATATTATTGTCCTGTGGGTGGAATGCGAGGAAAGTCGCAGCAGGTGGAGGTGCCATGAAAGTAGTCATGACCTGTGACAGATTTCACATATCTAATCAGGAAAGTCGGATAAAGGCAGTAACACAATTATGGTTCTTGTTATCTGGAGTAATGGCTTATCAGGACACTATATTACCCTAAGTGTGCACGGTTGGTTCAGAGGGGGAGGGGGGATTGTCTATATGCTGGAGAAGCCATTTACCTTGAACGTCATCATATTGAACAAAGAGACTTTGCCACCAGATGCAGACATAACATAGGAGTCATTTTTGGACAACGCAATGCAGGCAGTTGCTTCTTCTGGGTTGCCATCACTTGTGTCATTTGTCATTAGAATCCCATTTGCTGGTTGCCACAGGTGAGGCGAAATAGATGCAGTAGACTAACAGAAGAGGGTAAAGAAAATTCAGAAGGCAAGCAAAAAAAGATTGCAACTGAAATCCAAATAAATACAACTTCAGTCTACCTTGCCATTAGGATTCCTGTCACTGCGTTGCCATTTCCACAGCTTATGAACAGCATTGGAACCGAGAGACAAAAGTGCAACCCCACTATTTGTATACAACAAACGGACAACCTGTTGAGGAAACAAATAAAATGTGACTCATCAGAAAATTTACATTGCCCAGAGCATTAACAAACTTGCTTGGCAAATAGTGAACTGCCAATTATACAGCAAAAAACTGCAGGCAAATATAAACCTTTATGAAATAATAACTGCAGTCAAATATCAAACAGACAATATGACTACCCTCTTCTATATCTTAAAGAAACAGATTGTATGTGTAAGTTGAAATTGCAGGCTCAATATTTATAACTCAATAAAACATACAGATAACTAAAGGTAATTATGCAACTTGGCCAACATACTTTTGTTGGAGATGCTCCTGTATCTGGACAACGCCGTGCCCGAAGATGTCCTGAATCAACAATGTCGGCCAACTTCCAGGTCTTTAGCTTTTCAGATTCATCAGTTATTCTTGGTTTAACATCCGGCGTTCTGCTAACATCCATAGATGCCTGCACATTTGTTCACGACATTTAGCAAGCCAATGTATTGAAGAACAAGAAAGGCTGTGGAAACTAACCAGTCCACTCATTGATACTGCAGGCAACATCCTATCAGGTCGCTCTGAGTTCACTGCTATAGGACTAGATACATTTGAAGCAGAACCAAGGTTGGTGAGCAGTGGAGGCTACATTAAAAAATTAGAAGTGAGTACATGGCACTTATTAATACGATCTTCAGTAATTGCCAGGCCAAATAGAAATCAACATTATGCAGCTAAAGTGGAATAGTAGCTGAATGAATTAGTTGTTTCAAAATCATCATTGGAACTCATCTTGTGTGCACCGTACAGATACAGCTGGATGCAAATGTCCTTTAAGACTGTAGGCTCAAATAAAGATTCCAGCATAGAGCAAACAAAAACAAATAGCAGAAAACAAGAGACCTAAATAAGGACCAAATTAATGTAACATTTATACCCTAAGTGAACCTAGGACACAAGCAAATGTTGATGAAAAGTATATGCATCATTACCTTGGTATTAATTTGTTGAGGAGGTCCACGAGAGCCTTCAAAAGCCCTGCTCTCTAGCATCCTCAGCAAACGCTGCCCATCGGTGTTTGCTAATATTTTTATTCCATTATCGTTTGCTGTAACAGCAAGCAATGACCCTTCTCTATTGAATCTCAGGCGCGGGCTTGCCTGCATAAATCAGTAAAAGTCAAGCAAAAACACTTGGTACTTACATTCATAAAAAAAGCTACAGAAACAGACTTACAGGCAGTCCACCCTCACAGTCTGTTGTTGTCAGTATGTTGGTGTTATCCATATCCCAGAATTTAACAACAAATTCATCTCCAGCAGCCAAAAAATGGTTTCTCGTTGTGTCAAACTGGACAACACCCAGTGACCGTTTCCTGAAGCCATTATATGTCCTCTTAATAGCTCCTTCAGTCTCATTCCACTCGACCAAGTGGGAATCACCGTCTTTACTAGTTCCACAAGAGAAGAGCCTGCAAGGAAATTTCAAAACATACAATTTATATGGGTGTGAAATTCTAAAAAAATGAAGTATAATGTAGATCTTTCATCTTTCAGCATGTTAGCTTAATTTTTCACTTGAAGCTTCTCACCTTGTACCATCAGCACTATAAGACATGGTAGTACACCAATGTCCAGGAGCATCGTAGTCGACCCGTGAGCCCAAACAGTCGTATAACCATGCCTTGATTTTTCCATCGATGGCGGTAGAAAAGATAAACTGCAGAGAAGCTAAAGTTGTAGAAACCCACAGACAGACGATAAAGATGAAATAATTTGAAGTACAAGACTGGGATACCAAAATTAAACTAAGTGAACCTGACAACATGGATAGCAGCCAAAACAATAAGTACAGTACCATTAAAAAAATGGCAGAGCATAGCTTAAGAATAGCAGAGGTGAAATCATCCAGAAAGTACCTGAATGTTCTCCTTGTAGTGAGGGCAAACAGAGTACACTGAAGCCTCATGGCCTTCAAATGTGTATTGCTTTTGTCCGGACTGAGCATCCCATACCTGCAAATGAAATGTGCAAGCATGCTAAGGATGTTCTCTTTCATTCTAAAAAACAGTGACATCATGAGTAACCTCACCTTAATGAGTTTGTCATCACCACATGTAATAATTGATAGGGACTTGTTGGGGTGAGAGAATGCAATGTCATTGACCCCGCCAATGTGAGCATCAATCTGTGCAATTCACAAAGAATCAAATAGTTAGCAACCTTTAAGCGGTTCCGATGAGGATTAGTTTGGGAATTATGGGGAGTTAAGGACTCTGTCCACCTAAGGGCTCAAATCCAAACCTCGCGTTGTCAAACAGACCGAATGGGGGTGTACATAGAAAACTAATTGATATATAGTCTCATCAATATGCATGTACCTCTGCTTGCTGTCTTAACTCTCCATTAGGAACAAACGTATAAGTCTGAACGATATGCTTTGAAAATGCCACACCTGAGAATCAAATCAAGCTTAAAGAATCAATCTTATAGACAAGCAAGAAAAGTGACAAGGAATAGAACACTCCTGAGCAGAGAAGCATGCCCAAATGATATGCACTCCCAAGCATAAAACAATGCCCAAATGCTATCTTCTTATTGAAAAATGGCACGTATTTGAATAATGCAGTTAAACTGCCTGTTTCCATACCTAAAATATTTCCATCAGGGCTCCACAGACACCTATTGACACATATTGCAGCATCTTTCATTAGTGCAGCCTGAACAAAGAACAACACACTTTATGCATTAGAACTCACAATATAAGTCAGAATGCTGCTAATTACAGGCTTACAGCACATTAGAAGTTGCTAACAACACAGAATAAAATAGATCCAAGAATTTATCATTCAAATAATGACCTGCAATGGCAAGGTGCAGGAGCCAATGTCCCAAACTTTAAATGTCTTGTGTGCTATCCTTTCGCGTGAACCAACTTCCCATATCCCGATGTCACCAACATTTGTTCCAACTGTTTTACAACAGATATTAAATACATTAATATGCACTAACAAAGTAAAAATTCAAGAACCAAGCAAAGTGTTTGAAGAATGTACCTAGAAGAATAGTTTGTTGAACAGGATGGAAATCCAGGCTCATAACATTAGAACCCTGATTGAGTGTGCGAACAACTTGTTTGGGGAGGTCTTCTTGACTGTAAACATTGGGAGGATGGCTTGCACCAGAGAATGACACCTGATATAGTTTTTTTAAGGTGTCAAAACTGCTTCATCAATCCACTGTTACAGAAATGAGTAAAGAGCAGAAACTATGGCAAGTCCAAGTTCATCCAAATACCTCATCTGGCTGGCCTACACGCATTCTTTTCATCAGATGTTCAGAATCTGCAGACTGATAGTCAATGCCAGGCGCACTTGTAGGAGTCCTTGGATGCTTCAGAAATGCCGCTGCAAACAAATACAGCATCCAAACAAAAAATGAAACAACATTGAAACAGTGACAGACACCATTTTGCTGAATTGCAGTTTTATGATACCTGTGTTTGGTGGCTGAACAAGACCGGGCGGCCCTTGTGCAATAGCAGGATGTGGTAAGGAGGGATTGGGATTTGTCATCCAACCAGCAATTGCATTTGGAGATGGTGAAACCACGGGTTGAAACGGCTGCAAGATTGAGAATATAGTAAATGATAGGATGATATAAAAAGTCAAAATGTTCAACTATAGCCGTGATACGTACAGCATGAGCACCCATTGGAGGGAATCCAGCTGTCTTGGGGATTGGTCCAACAAGAGGACCATTGGCAGGGGGAGGAGCTCTTGCTCCATTGGTAGGAGCAGCACAGGAGTGATCCGTGAAGAGTGTCTTTATGTCAGGGTTTGGTCTAGGATTCTTGCAGAGCTGATGTTGCCAGTTAAGACTACATGACATACAAAATCAAAGCAGTCCAGTTAGCATCACCCTCCACAAGAAAGTAAAGAAAGAGAAGGCAATACTGAAAGCCTTGTAGGTCTTCATTATGGAAACAGCCCAAGCATTGCATGTGTTGAATATAGGCAGTATGCAGAAAAAATAGAAAGAAAAAAAATATGGCACGTCACAAACCTACACATCTTTGTTATATTCTGCAAGAACTTGCCATACAGAGTAACCAACTGACACCCCAAAAAAATTGTAAGTAGAAATCATATCAAACATATTACCAAGGTAAGAAGCTACAAATGAGTACCTAAAACTTGTTATTTTGCTAATTCTCAGTTGCTTGAAATTATCACAGATCCCTGAAATTGCATATTAGTTGGGCTAAAGTTACAACCTGGAAGGGTGCAGTTTTAGTGTACTCTGCAATTTGCATTCCATATGTTATATCTGGAGTGGCATGAGGTAAGAGTGGTTGGATGTTGATCCAAAGGCTTAGAAATGTGACTCAGATGAGGAAAATATTCAGGCAACTTACGAATAGTCAACTCCTAAAGTTCAAGCAATCAAATGTCCCAAGTACATATGGACAACATTTATGAAATGGACAGGACAACTCCCTCTTCACAACTACAACAAGGATTTGGTAAAGCACTAGAAAATGCTAATTCTGTTTGCCTTTTACACACCCCTCTTAATTTCCAAACTAAATGGTTGGAGTATGACCATTGACAATCAAGAATCATAAATACCCCTTATACATCGTGAAAGTGCTAAACTTCGAGTTTGTGTCCGTATAAAGACTGCACACCTCTTTTTCTCACTTATCCATCTCATTTTAAGGAAAGATGGAAGCACGGCCAGAAGAAAACAAATAAAGGGAAACCCTCCCAATATAGCAGCTTTGTGACAGCTCATTTCCAATCTTATAAGTACCATTAGGAAAAACATGCGCTGGCCTGCTATGTTATATAGTACAAATTTAAACAGAATCTTACGCACGTCAAATCTTATTTGCTCAAGAAATAATAGTACAAATTGTTCAAGCAGATCGCATCCCTCTGTAGAAAAAAATAGTAACATGTAATTAAATGCATGCAATGAATAAAATTAACCAAACACCTTTGATTGATCAACGTGCGCAGTCTCGAGGCTTTAAATGGTGGGAAATTAAGCTTGTCTCGGAACAGAGGGTTTGCCTCAATAAGCTTCTTAAGCTCCATGAGCATGATATTCCGGGCTGACTTTGTATCCCCGTATTTGGACAGCTGCTCATTTTGCCTGTTTGTGATTTAGACAGAATTACATCCACATTAGCACAATGCACAAGCATTCTGCTCTACGAAAATGCTCCAAACAAGCGATTGGCACCACACCTAAAATTATCCAGAGTCAGCAGCTGCGTTATCTCCTTGAACAGCTCCTCGTTAAAGGAGGCAAACACCTTCAAATCCTTGACGAGTATCTCCACTGCCTTGGCCCGATCATGCCTGCAAAAGGCAAACTGAGTTGAGCGCCTGCAAATCGCTGTTGATCCTGAGCAAATGAGCAGGATAGGAGAGGCTTCAATATGAGTTACCTGTCGAGGGCTTCAAGGTACTTCTGCTTGCGGATCTCAAAGAATATCTTCATGGAGTAGCGGTTGTCCTCCACCTTGGTGAAGCCGCTGAGGTACCTCTCCACCTCGTCCCACTCCCCACCTTGGACCAGGTCCTCGAAGTGCTTCATGTTGAAGTAGAAGCCCGATTCCTGCTCCAACCTGCGCGACCAAAATGGACGGGGGGTTAAAAAAAAAACAGCTTCAACAACTCCAGATAGCTCCAAAACTTTGTCTTGATCAACCAGACGAGACGAGGACACTTACTTGTGCACCGTCTCCTTGAACTTTTCCTCGTCGAGGAACTGCAGGATGAGGAAGACCAGCTCCCTGCTGAGCGACGACATGGCTCCCCCGATCCCGCCCTGCGTCTCCAGCGCTCACGACGAAGGAGGACTCCCGCCTTGGCGGCAGATCCCCTCCCAAATCTCCGTAGAAACCAGCGCAGGGCCCCAACCGCCCCTCGAAAAAACCGCACCAAACAACCAACGAGTAGCTTAGAACCCTAGCAGGGCGAAAACCCCTGAGACGAAACGGGCGGCGGGAGCGAGGTCACAGCCCAAGCGGACCCATCCCGGCGGGATCTCCCCCGATTCCGGCGGCCCGGCCGCGGATCTGCAGCTCCTGGCGCCGACCGATGGCGCACGCGTGTCTCCTCCCTCAGCGGCGCAGCACGTAGACTAGGGTTTGGCCGCCGCCGCCGCCAGCTGCTGCTGCTTCCTTCTTCTCCTCTTGGCTCTAGCCGACGGAGGGGTTTGCCTTTTCTTATCTCTCTCTCCCCACTTCGCTTTCTCTCTCCAAAACCAGTCTCTCTATCTCTCTCTCTTTGGAGTAGGGAGTATTTATTTTTCTGGTCTGCTTTTGGTTTTTTGGGGCTGCGTTTTATAACCACTCCGCCCCGTCTCCCCTTATATAGGCCCCGCCAGATTACACGAGAGCCCACGACCACGCACCTCTATTTACTTGGCAGCCACTGACGAGGACGGGCGACAGGGGCAAACTGGGTAACTCCCATCGTGAGGTCCGCAGCCACAGGTAGGGGGTAAACTTCCGTTAACCATTTCTCGCATCCTTCCTCGTACGGTCGTACCCATTCATTTCTCCCTCCCTCTCACGCATCCGCGGTTTCGAAATTTGAACGGGGCCTGCCAGCCAGGGTTGAGGCAGCCGCGCCCGCTACAGGATACCCAACTTTTCAGGCGTCTACACTTTTGTAGTATCTTTCTTACTTATATAACCACAATAATGGATGGATAAGTACCGCCAAAAAATATGGATGGATAAGTTTCACCTACTAATATTGAGAGGATGCTATATTTAATCGATCACATCTCGTATATATATCATTTCATCTCCGTTTGATCCGCCGCGAGGCCAAAAATCATGGCTGAGCATGGTGCCGCAAACGCAAAATATGTTCGTCTCATGTTTGTATGGACACACATTTCTGCCGTAAGTTTAAGTCAAATTTACATTCATGCAGACACGAGACAGACGTGTTGTGCATCCTCTCGGTGTCTGCCTCAAGCACGTGGGTCAGCAGCCGAATCACCACCACGGGTCCCACGTGTGTGGGAGGGTCCCCATGTCAGCCACCCTGGCCCCGTTCATCTGATTCTTTTTAATGCCACACGTGCTGGTGGAGGGTCGTCCAGTGCACTTTGTGATCTTCTCCCTCACCTCTACCGACCAAATGATCGACAAACCCTAGCCACCGCTTTCCCCCACCGTCCACCGGCCAAGATGCCGTGGAAATGGGTCCTAGGGAAGACCAATAACGAGGTCGGCTCGTCCTCTGAGTTCTCGGGGTCGCGCCACCGTGTGGCAAGTTTCGCCGTGACGCCGCCCGCGACAACATCTACGTCGGCGTCGAGCAGTGCCAACAGTATTGGGATGAGGCCACACTGGTGTTGTGGTCTGACGTCCACCTGCCGGACAATTGACACCTCGACCCAGAGTGGGTGCCCGTGCCTCCCGTTCTGGCCACTGGTCGCGCGCTCCTGCTGGAGATACATCGCTGTCAAGATCAGCTCCCGAAGTATCTCTGTCGCGACCCAACATACGTCGTCACCTCGCCATTCTGGGACACTTGGTTCCACGACGAGCACGGCGAGTGGCGTCGGCCATACTTCACCGCATGTGCTTCCCCTCATGCGCGTGCTCCAAGTCCCCGCCTTGTGCGCAGGCGTACGCGTGCTCCCAGACCACCACCCCAGCCCCTGTGTTTGACGAGGCCTCCCGGATCACCGAGGAGGAGGACAAGGACCTCAAAAAGACCATAGAGTTATCCGAGCTCGCCTAGCTCTCCGAATGGGAGGGCCTGGCAGTGCAGCTGGCCTTCTCTGCCACAGGCGATGTCGTCATCCCGAGCCGGAGGAGTGTGAGGTGGAGGAGGAGGAGGAGGAGGAGGTCGTGCCATTTGAGGCGGTGATGGGGCGATCCTGGTCGTGGACGACCAAGGTCCCTGCACGCCGGAGCTGGTGGCGGCTCCGGCCGTGTGGGTGGGCGCGGAGACGTGGTCACCGGAGAGTCAGCAAGTGGTGCAGCCACAGCCGAAGCCTCGGTAGGTGCCGCTTATCCCATGGTCGTTCTCATGGCAACCTCCGCCCTTCGTCAACCTCATCGCGGATGATAGCGATGATGACGACTAAATCTAGGGTTCCATTTAGTTTAAGTTATTTATATCCTTTTCTAGGTTAAGTTATTGTATGACCGGGACTTTTTGTGGCAATGTAAGATATTTTAAATTTTAAATTGTTGAAATGGGTCGGCCGCGTTGGGTGCACCTACAGGTCGACGGACAAAACAAACATTGGGGGTCCATCTAGACAACCCAAACAGACAAAAAAAACATGTTTGTTTGGGTCTCTGCGTTGGAGTTGGCCTAAGAGAGTCATCCTCATCGACTTGTTTATATCATCATGCAAGCATGCCACCTCACCATACAGTTATGAATGGGATAAGGTCCACCTCAACATGCAATCATGCACGGGAAAATACCCACCATAACATTCAACTATGCATATGAAAAAACTTCTGTTAAATTATTCTACTTATATTCAATAAATGTTGCTACAAAATACAAAATTAAATATACACTACTGCAGGTTGGTCCAAACACGACAGTCCAATCAGAGACCCTTTGACGAAACTGTGTGTGATGCATTAATCATAAACGTTGATGTAAAAAACCGTCAAAAAAGATGCAAAACGTTTGCGGTGGTGGATTCATCAAACACGGTTCAGATTGTAGATGCATGTGCAATGCATGGCAAACGGTTGATCCAGAAAAACTATTTGCGATGAGGTAGAACAACAGAAATGGGCAGCCAGATGAGGGTGTGTGCGATATACGACAGCGCGATCGGGGCATGCTCGGGGGCTTCTGTCGGTGCAACAGACCCCGGGTATGTTGCCCAACTGTGTACAGGCACAAGATCAAGATTGGAGCACCAGCTTAAGTCTGAGATTGAAGAACCAAGAGACTTGAAAAACCAACGTGCAGCTCAGAGAGATCAAGATTGAGACAAAGGAACTGTATATCGGCAAGAGAAGAGCCTCCCTCGCCGGGCAGGCGAGCCCGGCAAGGGGCTAGGCCACCACCAGAAGCAAGCAGCCAAAACTCCCCGGCAGCACCTGTCGGGGCTTGCGGGGCCTGAACCACCCCGCCAACCAAGCAAGAACGACCCACGTCGTCAATCAGTACGGTGTCAAGCCGCAAGGTGATTAAGTGGCAGCATTCACCACATGGCAGCCATCTCCTACAGAAGAAACCCACAGGTGACACCCGTCCAGCGACGTGTCAAGAGAACATGAGAAAAGCTGGCAAGATAAGCCTGGCAGGCCTTGCCGGGTAGCTAGTGATGTGACACTGAGCGGTGCATTTAATGCACCCTGCCAGCCCGCAGAGTTAGGTATGATAGCACCGTTTGCTATCACATCAGTGGGTAATGATTGTTTTGCCACTGTGGTGACCCCTTACTCTATAAAAGGAGGCCCATGACAATCATAGGAGGGGTTGGAGGTTTGGATACTTGACAAAACTCAAGCCACCATACGCTGGTGTTCACCGTAGCCCTTAGGCAGATCTTGCCGGGAAAGTGTACCACGCACCACCACGTTTCATTTCCACCATCAATCCAACAAAGCAGGAGTAGGGTCTTACGCCTCGCGGCAGCCCGAACCTGGGTAAATTGCTTGTGTGCTCTCTTCCATGCTGCCGCGCACTGGTCTGCTCTTTGTGCAACGCGATGTCCCCCGCCAAACCAACAAGGGGCCACCCGGTCTCATAGGTGGTCGCGGATATCCCGCGACAACTTGGCACTATGTCAATAGGTTAGTACAGAAAAATGATATAGAATGACTATAAAATGATTATAAAACATCCAAGATTGATAATATAACAGCTTCGAACAATAAAAAATTATAGATACGTTGGAGACGTATCAGCATCCCCAAGTATAACTCCTAGTCGTCCTCGAGTAGGGAAGTGATAAAAACAGAATTTTTGATGTGGAATGATGCCTAACATGTCATATCATATTTCTTTCTTTATAGCATGGACATTTGGACTTTTATATTGTTCAAAGCAATAGTCTAGTTTTGACATGATAATTTAAATACTCAAGCATATCAACAAGCAACCATGTCTTCCAAAATATCAACGGTAAAATAAGCTATCCCTAGCCCATCATGCTCAACCATTGATCCATTCATGAAACACACTCGCATATTAGCTATATCTAATACTCAAGTATGATCATATTGCCTCCTAGTTGGTGCTTTTATAAGAGAAGATGGATACTCAAACTCAAAAAAATGCATAAAGTAAAAGAAAGCTCCTTCCACTACAAAATAAGACACATCCGTGACATTTTGGGTCGAATGAATTTTTTTCTGTCATACTTATGACACTTCTATGACGATAATTTTGACAAAACCTGGTATCATCATAGATGTGGTGAGCTCCTACTTCTATGACAAAAAATCATGACAGAAAATGGGCTTTTCGTCCTGGGCAGGCCGGAGACGCGGCTGCATGACATTGTTTGAGCCGTCCATGACGAAAAAAACCATGGTATAAGCGAGGGCGAGGAAAATATTGAGGAGTTCCCGGTTACGGTGGGTGGTTGGGGACCGAGCGATGTGCATTTCTCTCGTACACGTACGTGCATGGGTGTGAGGCGTTGGGCTCTAACTGAACCTGAGCGAGGCGTTCTTCTACTGAACCCGAGCGATTGCATTGCAGGCTATGCGTTACTGAACCCGAGCGATCGATCGATGGCAGTTAACTGAACCCGATCGAGTGATTCCTTTGCTACTGCTGCTAACTGAAGCCGGTCGATGCTGTTGTCGGTGTTAAAACCGACGGATCTCGGGTAGGGGGTCCCGAACTGTGCGTCTAAGGCTAATGGTAACAGGAGTCGAGGGACACAATGTTTACCCAGGGTCGGGCCCTCTCGATGGAGGTAATACCCTACTTCCTGCTTGATTGATCTTGACGATATGAGTATTACAAGAGTTGATCTACCACAAGATCATAGAGGCTAAACCCTAGAAGCTAGCCTATGATTATGATTGTTGTTGTCCTACAGACTAAACCTTCCGATTTATATAGACACCAGAGGGGTCTAGGGTTACATAGAGTCGGTTACAAGGGAGGAGATCTACATATCCGAATTGCCAAGCTTGCCTTCCACGCAAAGGAGAGTCCCACCCGGACACGGGACGAAGTCTTCAATCTTGTATCTTCATAGTCCAACAGTCCGGCCAAAGTATATAGTCCGGCTGTCCGAGGACCCCCTAATCTAGGACTCCCTCAGTAGCCCCTGAACCAGGCTTTAATGACGATGAGTCCTGCGTGCAAATTGTCTTCGACATTGCAAGGCGGGTTCCTTCTCCGAATACTCCATAGAAGATTTTGAACACAAGGATGAGAATGCCAAACTGTTTAAAGAAAAAGTTAAAATATGGCATGACAAAAGGATACAAAAACGTGAGTTTAATGTAGGTGATTATGTATTGTTATACAACTCTCATTTAAGATTTTTTTTGCAGGAAAACTCCTATCTAAATGGGAAGGTCCTTACGTCATCGAGGAGGTCTATCGTTCCGGTGCCATAAAAATCAACAACTTCGAAGGCACAAATCCGAGGGTGGTGAACGGTCAAAGAATCAAACATTATATCTCAGGTAATCCCATAAATGTTGAAACTAATGTTATGGAAACCGTAACCCCGGAAGAATACATAAGGGACACTTTCCAGAACGTTTCAGACTCTGAAAAGGAAGAGGTATGTGGTACGGTAAGTAAACCGACTCCAAACAGTTCTAATAGCAATTTTTCTCTGTTTTAGAATATTTAAGAAAATAGGAAAATAAGAAGCAGCCCGGGAAGGACACGATGCTTCCACGAGGGTGGAGGGCGTGCCCTACCCCCCTGGGCGCGCCCCCTGCCTCGTGGGCACCTCGTGTGCTCTCCGGACTACGTTTTCTTGCACGATACTTCTTTGGGTCGGTAAAAATTCACTATATATTCTCCTGAAGGTTTTGACCATTGTACCACGCAATTATCCTTTGTTTTTGTTTCGAGCTATTTTCTGCCAGAGTTGTCAAGGCCAGGCATCATGTCGTCCCCCTCCTTCAACAATGAGGGAAACGATGCTTGGTTAATGAAGATAGAGCTGAAGAGAGAAGAACCCGGAGAGATCAACAAGGATGATGTGATCAAGAAGGTCATGGGGTACAAGTTTCGGCAGTAGAAGACGAAGACATCCTTCAACCTTATCACAATCTTCTTACCCCAACGGAGATTGAAGCTTTCAAGATGATTGAGTTAGCTCGCATTCAAAACAAGTATCTCACACGTGAAAATATTTTGTTGAAGGAGCATATCATCGCACTCAAGGGCATTATCCACAAATTGGAGGATCTCCTACGCTCGATGTGCGACTATCCATCATCACCACCATCTCATTCACCTCCGAAGAAAGAGTCATAGACACACGCGTATGGGCACTCCCCTTGGCAACTGCCAAGCTTGGGGGAGGTGCCCCGGTATCGTATCACCATCACACTCCTATCTTTACCATTTTTCTTAGTTTGATCCTTTTGGTTATATCTTGATTTAGTAGAATAAAGTTTTAGTATGATCTAGTTTTGAGTTTTGCTTTATGATCCTTCTATGTAATCGAGTCCGTGAGCTATATATAATAAAGATTAGTTATGAGTCAAGGGCCTGATTATCTTGCCATGACCTGGAGGGAATAAAAATAAAAGAGAAGAGAAAGAATAAAAAGAAATAAAGAGATCTTATGGATCTTATGGAGAGTAATGACTTCACGTATAAAGAGTATGATGAATAAAAGTTGTTGGGAGTTGACAAACATAGTTTTGGTCATCGTTGCAATTAATAGGAAGTAATAAAGAAAGAGAGGTTTTCACATATAAATATACTATCTTGGACATCTTTTATGATTGTGAGCACTCATTAAAATATGACATGCTAAAAAGTTGATGTTGGACAAGGAAGACAACGTAATGGGTTATGCTTTCTTACATCCAAAATAAATTATATTGTCTTGGATCATCCAACATGTTGAGCTTGCCTTTCCCCCTCATGCTAGCCAAATTCTTTGCACTAAGTAGAGATACTACTTGTGCTTCTGAATATCCTTAAACCCAGTTTTGCCATGAGAGTCCACCATATCTACCTACGGATTGAGTAAGATCCTTCAAGTAAGTTGTCATTGTTGCAATCAATAAAAAATGCTCTTTAAATATGTATGATTTATTAGTGTGGAGAAAATAAGCTTTATATGATCTTGTGATGTGGAAGAAATAAAAGCGACAAACTGCATAGTAAAGGTCCATATCACAAGTGGCAATATAAAATGACGTTCTTTCACATTAGATTTCGTGCATCCAACCATAAAAGCACATGACAACCTCTGCTTCCCTCTGTGAAGGGCCTATCTTTTATTCTTATCTTATACTTTATACAAGAGTCATGGTGATCTTCACCTTCCCTTTTTACATTTTATCCCTTGGAAAGCACGGTGTGTTGGAAAGATTCTGATACATATATATAGCTAATTGGATGTGAGTTTTCATGAACTATTATTGTTGACATCACCCTTGAGGTAAAAGGTTGGGAGGCAAAACTATAAGCCCCTATCTTTCTCTGTGTCGGATTGAAACTTCATACCCATAAATATTGCGTGAGTGTTAGCAATTGTGAAACACTAAATTATAGTTGAGTATGTGGACGTGCTGAAAAGCTCTTATATTGACTCTTTTTGATGATATGATAAATTGCAATTGCTTCAATGACTAAGATTATAGTTTGTTAGTTTTCAATCAAGTTTCTGATTCATACTTGAAATTGTGAATGAATTGTTACTTTAGCATAAGAAATCATATGACAATATATATATATATATGTGTGTGTGTGTGTGTGTGTTGCCATTATAAGAATGATCATGATGCCCTCATGTCCGAATTCTATTTTATCGACACCTCTATCTCTAAACATGTGGACATATTTTTTGTTACCGGCTTCCGCTTGAGGACAAGCGAGGTCTAAGCTTGGGGGAGTTGATACATCCATTTTGCATCATGCTTTTATATCAATATTTATTGCATTATGGGCTGTTATTTCACATAATGTCACAGTACGTATGCCTATTCTCTCTTATTTTACAAGGTTTACATGAGGAGGGAGAATGCCGGCAGCTAGAATTCTGGGCTGGAAAAGGAGCAAATATTAGAGACCTATTCTGCACAACTCCAAAAGTCCTGAAACTTCACGGGAGCACGTTTTGGAATATATAAAAAATACTGGTGAAAGAATTTACCACAGGGGGGCCCACACCCTGGCCACGAGGGTGGGCGGCGTGCCCCCTGTCTCGTGGGCCCCCTGATAGGCCTCCGGTGCCCATCTTCTGCTATACAAAGTCTTTCATCCGAGAAAAAATCATAAGCAAGCTTACGGGACGAAACTCCGCCGCCACGAGGTGGAACCTTGGCGGAACCAATCTAGGGCTATGGCAGAGCTGTTCTGCCAAGGAAACATCCCTCCAGGAGGGGGAAATCATCACCATCGTCATCACCATCGATCCTCTCATCAGGAGGGGGTCAATCTCCATCAACATCTTCACCAGCACCATCTCCTCTCAACCCTAGTTCATCTCTTGTATCCAATCTCTGTCTCAAAACGTCAGATTTGGTACCTGTGGGTTACTAGTAGTGTTGATTACTCCTTGTAGTTGATGCTAGTTGGTTTATTTGGTGGAAGATCATCTGTTCAGATCCTTTATGCATATTAATACCCCTCTGATTATGAACATGAATATGATTTGTGAGTAGTTACGTTTGTTCCTGAGGACATGGGAGAAGTCTTGCTATAAGTAGTCATGTGAATTTGGTATTCATTCGATATTTTGATGAGATGTATGTTGTCTTTCCTCTAGTGGTGTCATGTGAACGTCGACTACATGACACTTCACCATTGTTTGGGCCTAGGGGAAGGCATTGGGAAGTAATAAGTAGATGATGGGTTTCTAGAGTGACAGAAGCTTAAACCCTAGTTTATGAGTTGCTTCGTAAGGGGTTGATTTGGATCCATATGTTTCATGCTATGGTTAGGTTTACCTTAATACTTCTTTTGTAGTTGCGGATGCTTGCAAGAGGGGTTAATCATAAGTGGGATGCTTGTCCAAGGAAGGGCAATACCCAAGCACTGGTCCACCCACATATCAAATTATCAAAGTACCGAACGGGAATCATATGAATGTGATGAAAACTAGCTTGACGATAATTCCCATGTGTCCTCGGGAGCGTTTTCCTTTATATAAGAGTTTGTCCAGGCTTGTCCTTTGCTACAAAAAGGATTGGGACATCTTGCTGCACCTTATTTATTTTTATTACTTGTTACCAGTTACAAATTACCTTATCACAAAACTATCTATTACCGATAATTTTAGTGCTTGCAGAGAATACCTTACTGAAAACTGCTTATCATTTCCTTCTGCTCCTTGTTGGGTTCGACGCTCTTACTTATAGAAAGGACTATGATAGATCCCCTATTCTTGTGGGTCATCATAAGCCCATCTCGAGCCACTCGGATGTATGCATCAGCCGGGCTGAAGGCATTGAATGCCTCTTCTGTAAAGCCGGGGTCACGAAGAACGGCCCACCGGCGCCGATGATTCATGGCGCTTTCCACTTCAGAGTTTGTGATGGATACATCATCCGAAATCTCTGTCAAAGGACAATCTGACATCACTCTCATATCAGCCCTTGCCTTTAAGGCAGGATCTAGAACCTGACTTGTGGAGGCGCGGCCGGCAGGATCCCCAGACATAGTCCGACGAACGCTTTTCCTGATAAGACACGGTGGATAATGTCACGGTTTGATGTGACTGCCAGGGTGTATGATTAAAAAACCATACCTCTTTGATGAAGGTTCTGCCGTGTTGTCGTTCGCCTTCCTCTTCGAAGATTTGCTCGGCGCGGGCGTCACTCTCCTAGGAGATGCCTCTGGTGCACGTTGAGGCGTAGGGCGCCTCCCCTTTGGAGCACGAAATAGTGCGGTGGGTGAGGCGTAATGAGGGAGCTCTTTCGAAGAAGGTGTCTCTTGATTACTTACATGCGAGGCAGGGAGGAGGCCAGGATAGTCGGCGAGGATGGCCACTTCTGTGCCGTCATAGCTCGCCTACTAGAATACTCCATCCTCAAGCTCGACAAATATGTCCGGATCCTCTTCGAATCCAGGGTCAAGGTCCCGGTTGTGATCCTCTGGCTGTGGGGCGGGGCTATCGATTCCCTCGGTAACCTTCCGCCATTCCTGTTACAAATGGATCGGTTAATGTCCATTAAAAGTGCTCGGGGAGAGGATTTAGTAAAGTGGTGGGATTAGAGCTCACCTAGCTCGGAGGACTGTACATGGAAAATCCATCTCGACATTTAAGACAAGTGAACTCCTCTTTCCCCCCTTTGTACAATTCGGCCAATATTTTAACCAAAGCGGCGGGGATGTATAGACCCTTCCGACCATAGCATGAGGCGTCATCTTCCCCATTATAGCGCCACATGGGAAGCCCTCTGTATTGGAGTGGCTGGACCCCCCGCACTATGGAAGTCGCCATCACCTTGATTATTGATAATCCGGACTGGGCAAGTGTCCTTATCTTGCCCATCAATTAACGGACTTCCGCGCTATCTTCTTCCTCGAGGCTCCGAGGGCGCCAGCTGTAGTGTTTCTTTAATGGAGCATTTGAAAATTCGGGAATACCCATTCGAACTGGGTCGGGGAGAGCGAAGTCCTCAATATAGAACCATTCTGAGGGACATTCCTCGGGCGCCTTCTTCGGTGTACCGGACAGGTATCCGATCCCGGCTATGCGCCATACTTCGACGCCGCCCACCTCGAATATTGACCCCTCTTGGTTGTGAGGGACGAGGCAGAATAGCTTCCTCCACAAATCAAAGTGGGCTTCACAGCCCAGGAAAAGCTCACAAAGGGCAACAAAACCCGTGATGTGCAGGATAGAGGCCGGCGTGAGGTTGTACAGTTGGAGGCCGTAATACTCCAAGAGTCCACAGAGGAAAGGGTGGATTGGAACCTGACGCCTCTCAACAAGTAGGATACGAAGCACACCCGTTCCCCCTGGTTGGATTGGGGAAATTTTCCTCTAGAACTTCGCCTGTGAATGAGGTCAATCCTGCTCGAACAGGGACCAGATCCGCGAGGGGAAGGAATCCCTGTGTTTGGAGCTTAACAAACTGCTTGTGGGATACAAAACATCTCTCCCAATCACCTTTTTCGGAGCCGTGAGGGTGGGAGGAAGAACTGGGGACGCTAGCCATGTTGAATGGTTTCCCCTGGCAAGACTTTGAGGATTTTCCGTTGGGTGTGGAATGGATCTGATATCCAATCCCTTTAAATAGAGGCCTTTCTTACGTGGCCGGGGGGTTGTGTGCAAAAAATACCCCGACCTCTCGTATTCGCTCGACACATGGAAGCAGAAGGTGTGGAGGCACAGAAGCCGATGGGTGCGACATTAAATGGAAGGCCGAATACAACTCTTTAAGTCAGGTGCTTTGAAGTGATCGGAGGAGGAACCCGGCTTGCAATGCCGAAGACAATCTGCACGCCGGACACCTCATCATTGAAGCCTGGTTCAGGGGATACTGAGGGAGTCCTAGATTAAGGGGTCCTCGGGCGTCCGACCTGTTGGACATAGGCTGGACTGATGGGCTGTGAAGATACAAGACAAAAGACTCTTTCCCGTGTTTGGATGGGACTCTCCTTGGCGTGGATGGCAAGCTTGGCATTCGGATATGAAGATACCTTTCTCTGTAACCGACTTTATACAACCCTAGTCCCCTCCGGTGTCTATATAAACCAGAGGGTTTAGTCCATAGAGGCAATCACAATCATACAGGCTAGACTTCTAGGGTTTTAGCCATTACGATCTCGTGGTAGATCAACTCTTGTAATCCTTATACTCATCAATATCAATCAAGCAGGACGTAGGGTATTACCTCCATCAAGAGGGCCCGAACTTGGGTAAAACATCGTGTCCCCTGCCTCCTGTTACCATCAACCTTAGACGCATAGTTCAGGACCCCCTACCCGAGATCCGCCAGTTTTGACACCGACAGCCGTGGTCTCTCCAATGGAGTAGAACCAAGTGTATGAGAAAATATCTATCTCTAAAATGAGCTATCACATTGCTAACCCTAACTAGGAGGAGGAGGGGGTCTATATATAGTCTTATCCACAAAGGGGTAAGTGGGAGAGGACACATGGGCCGGAGGCCCGATACACTGTGCACAGATAGGGGCCGGATGTTCGGGCCAGGAGCCAGATGTCCGGCGGCTCACGAAGAGCCGGATGTCTGGGATGGGGTGGCCCGAACAGATCCTCTCTGTGTGGCGACGGGCCAGATGTCCGGGGCGAAAGGGTTGGATGTCTGGGGCTTCGGGAGAAGCCGGACGTCCGGGGCATGGGGCCGGATGTCCGGGCTGTCGGGGTCGCTTCCAGATGCTCTCTTGATAGGCGATGCCAGATTTCTAGGGCAGGGGGTCGGATGTCCGATTGGGGCCGGATGTCCGGCTGCTGTAGCGGCTGGCTCTTCCTCCTTCTCCTCGCTTCGCTCCCACACACACTTGACCTTGGTCCTTGGGCTCTCCATGGTCTCCTCGGGTGTACCTGAGTATGCACAAGGTCCGCGCATGAGGTAGCATCTATGTCTTACTTGCGGGAACAAAAGATTCGGAAAGGAGAAAGTTCACCTTAGGTCTAGTGAAGTATGCTCGAGGTCTCATCGTATGGACAGTTGGGGCTTGGGTAGTAGTCGTAGTGTACATGGGGATGATCGTAGGATGCTCCGCATCACCAGTGCTTGGGTGCTGCCCTTCCTTGGACAAGACTACCACTTATGATTAACCTCTCTCGGAAGCATCCGCAACTATGAAAGAATAATTAAGATAAATCTAACCATAGCATGAAACATATGGATCCAAATCAGCCCCTTACGAAGCAACGCATAAACTAGGGTTTAACCTTCTGTCACTCTAGCAACCCATCATCTACTCATTACTTCCTAATGCCTTCCCCTAGTCCCAAATGATGGTGAAGTGTCATGTATTCGACGTTCACATAACACCACTAGAGGAGAGACAACATACATCTCATCAAAATATCGAACGAATACCATTCACATGATTACTTATAATAAGACTTCTCCCATGTCCTCAGGAACAAACGTAACTACTCACAAAGCATATTCATGTTCATAAATCGGAGGAGTAATAATTATCATTAAGGATCTGAAAATATGATCTTCCACCAAATAAAGGAACTAGCATCAACTACAAGGAGTAATCAACACTACTAGCAACCCATAGGTACCAATCTAAGGTTTTGAGACAAAGATCGGATACAAGAGATGAACTAGGGTTTGAGAGGAGATGGTGCTGGTGAAGATGTTGATGGATATTGACCCCTCTCGACGAGAGGATTGTTGGTGATGACGATGGCTTTGATTTCCCCCTCCCGGAGAGAAGTTTCCCCCGCAGAACAGCTGCGCCGAAGCCCTAGATTGGTTCTGCCCAAGTTCCGCCTCGAGATGGAGGTGCTTCATCCTGAAAGCTTCCTTTTGACTTTTTCCATGTCAAAACACACCATATAGCAGAAGATGGGCATTGGGGGCCTACTAGGTGGCCCACAAGGCAGGGGGCGCGCCCAGGGGGGTAGGGCGCGCCCCCACCCAGGTGGCCCCCCTCTGGTGCTTTCTTCGCCCAATATTTTATATATATTCCAAAATAATTCTCTGTGAAGTTTCAGGACTTTTGGAGTTGTGAAGAATAGGTCTCTAATATTTGCTCCTTTTCCAGTCCAGAATTCCAGCTACTGGCATTCTCCCTCTTCATGTAAACCTTATAAAATAAGAGAGAAAAGGCATAATTATTATGATATAATGTGTAATAACAGCCCATAATGCAATAAATATCAATATAAAAGCATGATGCAAAATGGACGTATCATCCATCTTCGATGCCCCGTGGGTCTCTTCTAGTCCATAAAAAATCATCGTAAAGTTTCAGCTCGTTTTGACTCCGTTTGATATTCCTTTTCTGTAAAACTCAAAAACAAGGAAAAAACAGAAACTGGCACTAGGCTATGGGTTAATAAGTTAGTCCCAAAAATAATATAAAATAGCATATAAAACATCCAGAACAGATAATATAATAGCAATAAAAATTATAGATATGTTGGAGACGTATCAAGCATCCCCAAGCTTAATTCCTGCTCGTCCTCGAGTAGGTAAATGATTAAAACAAATAATTTGATGTGGAATGCTACCTAACATATTTATCCATGTAATATTCTTTATTGTGGCAAAAATATTCAGATCCATAAGATTCAAAACAAAAGTTTAATATTGACATAAAAACAATAATACTTCAAGCATACTAATAAAGCAATCGTGTCTTCTAAAAATAACATGGACAAAGAAAGTTATTCCTACAAAATCATATAGTCTTGCTATGCTCCATCTTCATCACACAAAGTATTAAACCATGCACAACCCTGAATACAAGCCAAGCAATTGTTTCATACTTTTGATATTCTCAAGAATTTTCAACTTTCACGCAACACATGAGCGTGAGCCATCGATATAGCACTATAGGTGGAATAGAATATGGTGGTTATGGAGAAGACAAAAAGGAGATAGTCTCACATCAACTAGGCATATCAACGGGCTATGGAGATGCCCATCAATAGATATCAATGTGAGTGAGTAGGGATTGCCATGCAATAGATGCACTAGAGCTATAAGTATATGAAAGCTCAAAAGACACTAAGTGGGTGTGCATCCAACTCGCTTGCTCACGAAGACCTAGGGCAATTTCAGGAAGCCCATCATTGGAATATACAAGCCAAGTTCTTTAATGAAAAATCCCCACTAGTATATGAAAGTGACAACATAGGAGACTCTCTATCATGAAGATCATGGTGCTACTTTCAAGCACAAGTGTGGAAAAAGGATAGTCGCATTGCCCCTTATCTCTTTTCTCTTTTTGGGGCTCTTTGGCCTCTCTTTTTTCTCTTTTTCCCTTTTTTCTTTTTCTTTATTTTTCGTCTGGAGTCTCATCCCGACTTGTCGGGGAATCATAGTCTCCATCATCCTTTCCTCACATGGGGCAATGCTCTAATAATGAGGATCATCACACTTTTTTTACTTTACAACTCAAGAATTACAACTCCATACTAGAACAAATATATGACTGTATATGAATGCCTCCAGCGGTGTACCGGGATGTGCAATGACTCAAGAGTGACATGTATAAAAAAATTGAATGGTGGGTTTGCCACAAATATGATGTCAACTACACGATCATGCAAAGCAATATGAAAATGATGAAGCGTGTCATAATAAATGGACTGTGGAAAGTTGCATGTCAATATATCCCGAAATGGCTATGGAAATGCCATAATAGGTAGGTATGGTGGCTGTTTGGGAAAGGGTAGTGGGGGTTTAATGCACCGGCGAAAGTTGCGCGGTACTAGAGAGGCTAGCAACGATGGAAAGGTGAGAGTGCGTATAATCCATGGACTCAATAACAGTCATAAAGAACTCAGATACTTATTGCAAAAGTCTATTAGCTATTGAAACAAAGTACTACACACATGCTCCTAGGGGGGTAGATTGGTAGGAAAATACCATGGCTCTTCCCCGACCGCCACTCATAAGGAAGACAATCAATAAATAAATCATGCTCCAACTTCATCGCATAACGGTTCACCATACGTGCATGCTACGAGAATCACAAAAATTGACACAAGTATTTTTACCAATCCACAATTACTCACTAGCATGACTCTAATATTACCTTCTTTATATCTCAAAACAAATGGAAGGAATCAAACTTCTCATATATTCAATGCTCTTATATGAAAGTTTTTATTATATCCCTCTTGGATGCCCATCATATTAGGACTAATTTCATAACCTAAAAAAACTACCATGCTGTTTAAAGACTCTCAAAATAATATAAGTGAAGCAAGAGAGTTCAACAATTTCTATAAAATAAAGCCACCGCTGTGCTCTAAAAAGATATAAGTGAAGCACATAGAGTATTCTAATAAATCACGATTCATGTGTGTCCCTCTCAAAAGGTGTTTCCAAAAAGAATGATTGTGGCAAACTAAAAAGCAAACACTCATATCATACAAGACGCTCCAAGCAAAACATATCATGTGGTGAATAAAAATATAGCCTCAAGTAAATTTACCGACGGATTGGAGATGGAAGAGGGGATGCCATCTGGGGCATCCCCAAGCTTAGATGCTTGGTTGTAATTGAATATTACCTTGGGCATCCCCAAGCTTAGGCTCTCACCACTGCTTATTCCGTATTCCATCGAAACTTTACCCAAAACTTGAAAACTTCACAACACAAAACTCAACAGAAAACTTGTAAGTTCCTTAGTATAATAGAGCAAATCACCACTTAGCTATTGTTGTGAACTCATTCTAAATTTATATTGGTGTTATATCTAATGTACTACAACTTCTTCATGGTTCATACCCTCCTATACTACCCATAGATTCGTCAAAATAAGCAAACAACACAATGAAAACAGAATCTATCAAAAACAGAACAATCTGTAGTAATCTAGAAACTTCATATACTTTTGTAACTCCAAAAATTCTGAAAAATAGGATAGACTGGGAAATTTGTATATCAATCTTGTGTAAAACATTCAGATCAAAATCACAATTCTGTGAATTTCTAAAATTCTGGCAATGAGCGCAAAAGTGTCTGTTTTTCAGCAAGATCAAATCAACTATCACCATATACCATACCAAAGGTCTTACATGGCACTTTATAGAAATAAAATCTATAGAACATGATTAATACAGTAGCATAACCATGTGAACACATAAAAACAGTAGGGTTAAGTGTTGGGTTGTCTCCCAACAAGCGCTTTTCTTTAATGCCTTTCTAGCTAGGCATGATGATTTCAATGATGCTCACATAAAAGATGAGAATTCAAACATAATGGGAGCATCATGAAGAATATGACTAGAACATTTAAGTCTAACCCACTTCATATGCATAGGGATTTTGTGAGCAAACAATCTATGGGAGCAAGAATCAACTAGCATAGGAAGGTAGGGCAAGCAAAACTTCAAGATTTTCAACACATAGAGAGGAAACATGATATTATTGCAATATGTAGAAGCATATGCTCATCTCTCATAATAATTTTCAGTAGCATCATGAATTAATTCAACAATATAACCATCACATAAAGCATTATTTTCTTGATGCACAAGCATAGAAATTTTACTACTCTCCCCATAAGCAAAATTCTTCTCATTGGGAATAGTGGGAGTATCATAAGAAACTCGAATAGTATAAATTGTTTCCACATTAAAAGAGTAATGTTTAGAAAAAGGGTAATCATAATCATGACAAGTTTTATAAATATAATCATCACTACTATTTATAACATAAGTGTCATCACAATAATCATCATAAGTAGCAACTTCGTTCTCATCATAATCAATTGAAACCTCTTCCAAGATAGTGGAATCATTACTAAATAAAGTCATGACCTCTCCAAATCCACTTTTATAATTATAATAAGATTCATCACCCTCCCAAATAGTGGGATAATTATTATCTAAAGTTGACACTCTTCCAAGCCCACTTTCATAAATATTGCAATCATCATAAGTAGGAGGCATGCTATCATCATAATAAATTTGCACATCAAAACTTGGCGTACTTAAAATATCATCTTCATTAAACATAACAACCCCAAGCTTGGAACAAACAATAATTACAGAAAATAAATTCTCAAACATGTCATTCTCATCAAACATAGCATCCCCAAGCTTGTAGCTTTGCATATCATAAGCATAATCATTCTCATCATTAATGGTATGAATAACACCAATAGTATAGCAATTATTATCATCACAATTTTCTAAGTTGGTGCCAAAAACATTCTCAAGATTATAACAAGTATCATTACTTTCCCAATCATAATCATCCCAATGAGTAATAGGCATAACAAAATCATCCTCAATAGTTTCTTCAGACGTTGTACCATAAGGCAAAGAATCAATATCATCATCAAGTATATCATCTTCCACATTTATTTTTGATTCACTCTCATGAGGCATAACAATAATAGGAGCAACATCATTTGGGAGGGATACCTTTTTACCTTTGCTTCTCCGTCTTTTCTTTTTCTTCTCCACATCATGTGTGGGTTTAATCAACTTCTTGGAGCTCATTACTAATGAGATTGGTTGCATAGGAAGCTCATTCTTGTAGCCTGTTTCATCACAAGAGATAATAGGAGGGAAAGTGGAGAGCTTTACACTTTGATTAGTATTTCTTTATATTCTAATGGTTTTCCCATCTTTCTATAGTTGGCAATATAAGCACTCTCATTGCAATTTACCACGCAAAACATATATATTTCTTTAAGAGTAGTTTCAGCATGGTCGGTGAATATGAACGCTTCAAACCAACTATTTTTATGTGACAATTCTTCACACCCCAAAAATAAACAGATTTCATCATAAAGTTCAAGGGTGATCAAGTTATTGCAATATTTGGTCACGATTCAATCATGAAAAAGTATGCATTGAAAATTAAGATGACCAACTCTATTGCAAAGTTCACAAGCAATGGGATGAAGAGAGAATAATTTTGTGGCAAATTTATCTATCACCTTAAGCCACCGATTGGTTTCATCATGCTTATGCTTCTTACAATATATATCATCCCTATAAGGCATGTCTTCACAAACTCTATTCACTCCGCAAAAATTGACATGCTTATAAGAAACCTCTTTATCATGACTAGTGCATTCATCATTAGTATCATGAATATTCATAGCAAGCACACTAACTCCATTTTTTGTGGCTTTCTTTTATAGACTAAACTAGTGATAAAACACGAAACTAAAAGATTCAATTGCAATATATAAAGACATACCTTCAAGCACTAAACTCCCCAGCAACGGCGCCAGAAAAGATCTTGATGTCTACTACGCAACCTTTCTTCTTGTAGACCTTGTTGGGCCACCAAGTGCAGAGTTTTGTAGGACAGTAGCAAATTTCCCTCAAGTGGATGACCTAAGGTTTATCAATCTGTCGGAGGCGTAGGATGAAGATGGTCTCTCTCAAACAACCCTGCAACCAAATAACAAAGAGTCTCTTGTGTCCCCAACACACCCAACACAATGGTAAATTGTATAGGTGCACTAATTCGGCGAAGAGATGGTGATACAAGTGCAATATGGATACTAGATATAGGTTTTTGTAATTTGAAAATAAGAAAACAACAAGGTAACTAATAGCAAAAGTGAGCAAAAATGGTATTGCAATGCTTGGAACCAAGGCCTAGGGTTCATACTTTCACTAGTGCAAAATCTCTCAACAATGATAACATAATTGGATCATCTAACAATCCCTCAACATGCAACAAAGAATCACTCCAAAATTTCTATCGGCAAACATAGGACGAAAACGTGCATCAACCCCTATGCATAGATTACCCCAATGTCACCTTAGGAATCCACGAGTTGAGTGCCAAAACATACATCAAGTGAATCAATAGAACATCCCATTGTCACCACAGGTATCCCATCACAAGACATACATCAAGTGTTCTCAAATCCAATACTCAATCCAACATAAGGAAACCTTAAAGAACAAGACTCAATTCATCACAAGAAGGTAGAGGGGGAGAAACACCATATGATCCAACTATAGTAACTAAGCTCGCGGTACATCAAAATCGTGCCAAATCAAGAACACGAGAGAGAGAGAGAACAAACACATAGCTACTGGTACATACCCTCAGCCCCGAGGGTGATCTATTCCCTCCTCGTCATGGAGACCGTCGGGATGATGAAGATGGCCACCGGTGATGGTTTCCCCCTTTGGCAGGGTGCCGGAACGGGCTCCCCATTGTTTTTTCATGGCTATAGAGGCTTACGACGGCATAACTCTTGATCTTGGTTTATTTCTGGAGGTTTCGGGATTTATAGGAATTTTTGGCATCGGTTTCACGTAAGGGGGGGGGCACGAGGCAGGGACAAGGCAGGGGGCGCGCCATCCACCCTTGTGGTTGCCTCGGGACTCCTATCGTCCATCTCCGATGCCCCGTGGGTCTCTTCTGGTCCATAAAAATCATCATAAAGTTTTAGCTCGTTTGGACTCCGTTTGATATTCCGTTTATGTAGAACTCAAAAACAAGGTAAAAACAGAAAGTGGCACTGGGCTCTGGGTTAATAAGTTAGTCCCAAAAATAATATAAAATAGCATATAAAGCATATAAAACATCCAAACAGATAATATAAGCGTGGAACAATAAAAATTTATAGATACATTGGAGACGTACCAAGGACTCGACGAACAGCTTAGCTACCTCCCCCGAGATCCAATGTGTAGCGAATTACTGCCGACGGAAAGCTTCCCTAAGGAACTCGACCTTCTTGGATCAGGAGTTCACTGCTCTAAGCGTGGTGGATGCTTATCTCGCGGCAGCCTGAGGTGCCTTCAATCAATCACTGGACATATTGTCGTGGCGCATGCAGGTAAGATTTTATCCAAATACTTGGGACTTTGAATTTCTTGTATTTGTTTGAGGACAAACAAGACTACCCATGATGGTAGTAGCCCCTAAGGCTTGGGATGGGTTGCCAGGACCGTGCCAAGACTTGAAAAACAATTGATGGCTCTTGCCCCCTTATAGGAGGCTCAATGTTAGAATGGTCAACTAGCCGATGCGTTGACCTAGACAAAGGGGAAGCTAGACGCTGCTCTAATCGAGGTGGAGTAGGTGAAGAAATTTACCAAGGAGGCGCACGGTAAGTGATCATGCCAACTGTTATGTATGCTATGAAGGGAATGGGATAGCCCTAATGCCAACATCCCTTGTAGTAGCGGAAGCCCCAGGTCATCTTGAAAGAGACCAGCAGTAGGCCCGCGAAGATTTGATGTACGCGGAGTCACAACACCAAGTGAGACACCATGTGGCTAGTCAAAGAGTGGACAACATTAATGTGCTTAGGGCAAAAAGCCCAACAGGCCCAGGAGATTGAGAGCTTGAAAGCTCGGCTTGCTGCCGCAGAATCAAAGAATCGGCAAACTGATGACATGATTTTGGTAAGCCACTTTTTCCAAAGAATATGTCTTTCATGTAGTGTAGCCGAGGGGATGATTAGACTAACATCAACAATGTGACAACTTCTTTGACTGGTTTGCCGCCTAATGCCCGAGGTCCAATGCCCGAGGAGATGGTGAATCATTTATCCATGCTGCATGAAAGTGCATGGAAATCAATGAAAGATGTTTACCAGGCTTTATGGACCAAGGTGGAGCAGGTCCCTGAAGACATGGTGGTTCTAGCCGAACAACTAAGAAGAGCTCGATGCCGGCTCCAGGCTTTGAAAGTATCCGCCTACCGAGAAGATGCAAGGGAGGCCTAGGCTATGGTGAAAACCCATTACACTGGCTTAAAGACGACAAAGTTAGCCAAGGTAGGACTCATGGGGCCTGACGGGGAAGAAATCCTGAACAATAATGCGTACGAAAGTGTAATGCTTGTGACGCGATTCTCACAAAAATATTGCGCCTTGGAAACCTTAATAGACGGGCTAGACCATGCATAATTTGTTTTTGTGTGACTTTATGTATCAAAGTACTTTATGTCAATTCTCAGTCCGTAAATCCAAACTCAGCCAGCCGTTGGCTTACACCTCCTCGGCCAATGGCCGAGGAGTATCCTGTACTACTATCTGAAGTGATGGGACCTGTTGCTTGGGGTGACTAGGCAATCAGGCTATGCATCTCAATAGACAAGAAGGGGACGGAAAGTTATGTAATATTACTATTTAACATAAGAAACATCTTCCGAGGAAAATAGTTCTTCCAACAGTTCCTTTCCTCAGGTTTTTGTGTTGAACACCTTGGTCTGAAGACGAGTGACCTCGGGGTTAAAGCCCCTAGTCGAGGTTTGAAAAGACCTCGCTCCACATTAACCCCATGTCGTGGCCGACCAATTTGAACTATAAGACTGCTAGCTTTCGGCTTTGCCCGTCTGAGGTACTGCGCTGGCTGATCCAGGAGTAACAATCACATCGGTGCTCCCTTTGCCCCCAAGCTGAAATATTGGGAACGTAAAGGGCAAACACAAGAGCAGGGTAACCCATCTTTGGCCAAATCTTAAGTTAAATCGATGCATATGATGTCATTAAAGACAATAGTGCGTAAGAGGTGGAACCATCCATGTTTTGAAAAGAACATGCTTAATTTGACCTGCGAGATTATTTCAAAATGGTCCCAAGTGTAAAAACAAGGAAAAAAAGGAAAAGACAAAGAAGAAAAGGTGTAAGTTATGTACATTGGCAGTGTGCGGAGCGTCAGCCATAGAAGCGTCGGAGTAGCGCCATGTTCTAGGAGTTAAGTGTCGGTGTCAAAACCGGCGGATCTCGGGTAGTGGGTCCCGAACTCCGCATCTGAGGTCGATGGTAACAGGAGACAGGGAACACAATGTTTACCCAGGTTTGGGCCCTCTCGATGAAGGTAAAACCCTATGTCCTGCTAGATTAATATTGATGAGTATGGGGGTTACAAGAGTTGATCTACCACGAGATCGTAATGGCTAAAACCCTAGAAGTCTAGCCTATCTGATTATGATTGTCCTCTTCTACGGACCCAACCTTCCGGTTTATATAGACACCGAGGGGGACTAGTGTTGTACAAAGTCGGTTACAGAGAAAGGAATCTTCATATTGGGACGCCAAGCTTGCCCTCCACGCTAAGGAGAGTCCCATCCGGACACGGGTGGGAGTCTTCGGTCTTATGTCTTCATAGTCCATCAGTCCGGCCCATGCACCATAGTCCGGACGCCCGAGGACACCCTAATCCAGGACTCCCTCAGTAGGCTATGAACCAGGCTTCAATGAGGAGGTGTCCGGCGCGCAAATTGTCTTCGGCATTGCAAGGCGGGTTCCTTCCCCGAGTACTCCAACACAGTCCTCGAACAACGAACGTGTCCGGCTCTACAAGACAAATTCCACACACAACCGTAGAGAGTATAATATATCTTGAGTCCAATCCGCTGATAATTATTGGTAATGTGACACCACGTCACCACCCGGTCATTATTTTCAAACCATTTTTCGGCCTGCCGCTTCAAGATGCGGTCTCATTGGCACGTCTTGTCAAAGAAGAGATCGTGTCCCCTTATCACAGAACTCTCATCAATACGGTTGTGGGAAATCCAACCGCGCCATTCGCATGGCTCTTAGGAACAGGCGAGTTTCAAGGCGAGTGGGGAGGCGCTTGATATTCACTGCCTTTATAAGGAGATAAGGATTCCCCTCTTTCACCCATGCCTTCTCCTTCTCTCTGCCCTCCCATTCTCAAGCTCCAGCGCCCGAGTCCTCATCCTCTCCGCCTCAAGGAAGCACTCGACCATGTCCGGATCTGGAGCGCAGGGCAAATGGATGGCCTCCTCCGTCAAGGAGAAGGACATCACCAAGCTTTAGGAGGCCGGGTATCTGGTGAAGGAAATAGCCCATCGGCTTCCGGCCAAGGGGCAAATCGTCCCCATCCTGAAGCCTAATGAGAGGGTGGTGTTTATCCCCCATTTCATCCGCGGGTTGGGGTTTCCTCTCCACCCTTTCGTCCGCGGACTCATGTTTTATTACGGGCTAGATTTCCATGATCTAGCTCCAAACTCCTTCCTCAACATCTCGGCATTCATTGCCGTGTGTGAGGCCTTCCTCCGCATTCCACCCCACTCCAGACTATAGCTCAAGATCTTCAACGTGAAGACAAAGGTGGTGGATGGCCAACACGTGAAGTGCGGTGGTGCCATGGTGAGCAAGCTGCCCAACGTCACATGGCCCAAGGGTACTTTTGTGGAGACTATCAAAGAGTGGCAGAAACTATGGTTCTATATCACAGAGCCCCGCGACACCACCTGGGCCGCGGCTCCCGAATTCAAGTCCGGAGCTCCAATGCAACTCACCTCATGGATAGAGAAGGGACCGAATTGGTCCTCGTCGAATGAGCTGACCGTGCTATAAACGCACATCCAGAGCATGGTAGACAAAAACATCAAGCTCGTCAACGTGATCCAGGTGATGTTAGTTCGCCGGATCCTCCCATGCCAGAACCAGACTTGCGCTTTGTGGGAATTCAATCCGGAGAAGCACCGGACCTTGGAGAGGCTCTTCAGAACCACGCATGAAGGTATCTGGAAGTTGCTCTTTAAGGGCAACGAGACACCGCCGAAGATAGACGAGGACCGCGGGCACGATCTGGCCCATCCTGCCAGTGCGGTAAGTCTTTCGCGTTTCCAGGTGCATCCTCTGCTTGCTTATTCAAGGGAGATACCTAAACTCCACCAATTATATTTTCAGGTATGGATAGAGAAAGCGGAGTGGATTAAGTGTCCGGCTCCGCTGCCCGAGGGACCGACCATCCCTCTTCTGAAGAACATGCTGGTTCCTGCGCCTTAGCAGGCGCCGGAGAAGAAGGCCCAGAAGACGGCCAAGGGGGCCGGAGCAGCCTCCGTCGCAAAGGAGCTTCGGGCAGGACGTCCGAAGACAACAAGACTCCCTCCTCCGCTACCGAAGACGATGATGAGGACGAGGAGGAAAGCAGTTCTCCCCCTGAAGGGGGAAAGAAGAAAAGGGCGGCCTCCATGAATCTGGAGGCAGAGGCGTCCAAGAGGGGGAAGAGTTCCCTCGAGGATAACTCTGCGTGGGACGTCGAGAGCAGCCCTGAGCCACGCTACCGAAACAAGCCCCTAGCCGCATCGTGAGTACTCAAAACACTCTGACATATTATATTCGGCCTCTTCAGTTCGTAGTTTTAATGTGTTAAATCATGTGCTTGTAGTCCGGCCCACGACAGCTCCCTACGATCCTCATCGGGAGGTTCGCTGGATTCAAAGGTGATGGCCAGCGAGTCACCTCCATCCGCTCAATCTCCCACAGCCAAGGGCAACGACGAGGTGTTGTCCCAAAGGACTTTCCCGGGCCAGTGAGAGGTTCAGGAGGCTGTCCGGGTGGCGCCAGAGGGTGACCCTTCGGCCGGCAGACACCTGGGAGAGAAAACCCCCATGGAGATTGGCGATGGGGGCCGTGTCCAGTTCGGACCCCGGCCGAATGCGGTTCTGGAGACATATACGGTCCCGGAATCCGGCAAGCAGCCTCCTTCCAGGGAAGGAGATGTGCCTATTCTGCCGGTGACCTCTGTCCAGCCAGAGGCACCGGATAATCTGCTGGAAGCACTGCAAGGCGCTTCCATTGTGGAGGAACACTGTATCCTTATGGGCACGGTGGTTGAGAGGGTTCAGTCCGTCAAGAACGGACTGACTGAAGCCTGCACCAGCCTACTGACATGCTTTAAGGTAAGCGATGCGAAAGGAAAGATCATAGTATAGATAGTGTAGCCCCTGAGACACTGTCCGGGGTTCAGAAGGAAAAGTCGGACAGAGGATCAAGTAATTTTTGCAGGAAACTAACTAAATATGTCTTATGAACATAGGCGTCGCTGCTGGCCGCCACCTCTCATGCCGCTGAGGTCTCCAAACTAAAGCAGAGTCTGGAGCGGGCCGAAGAAGAGCTCTGCCTTGTGAAAAGGCAGCTGGAGGACAAGCAAGGTATGTGGAGACTTGTGTATATTTGGAAAGAATAAATGATGTATATTGATTGTAGTGCTGTGATATTTGTAGGAGCGGTGACTGAGGTTGAAACCCTCAAGAAAGCGCTGGCCGAGGCCGAGGAGAGGGTGGTGAAGGAATGAGCCGTTTGGAAAAAGCATGAGGCCAGGGTTAGGGAGGTCCAGCAGGAGCTCCAGGATGCTTCGAAGAAATACGAGTCCTTGGAGCGTCAGCATGCGGACTAAGAATCCGAACTTGAGAAGGCCCGCCAGAGCGCACAAGAGGCCCGGACCGAAGCTCAAGGCGCCCTCCAGGAAATCCAGGAGGCCAAAAAGATCGCGGCGGGTAAGGCTTTTATTATGCAAAGCAAGTATGTGAAGAAGAGATATCTCTTCCTGGCCCGGATTTGGAGTTCTCCAGGGGCATTTGCGGATCTGCCGCGCAGCGTTTCTGACGCTACTGAATTCTTCCGAGCCGGAGAGGGGAGATCGACGGAGAAGCTATTCTGGTCGCAATACCTTACGCCAAAACATCCGGTGCCCTTGAGAGACCAGCTAAAACAGCTGGTCGAACTGCATAGGGTGGCCGAACTGGCCATGAAGGACTTGATAGTCTGGTTGTGGCCAGCCGAAGTTATCCCCAGCAGCTACTTTGGTCTCGTGAAGCGGCTAGTCAACCCCTGCCCTCGGCTTGACGCCATCAAGCGATCGGTTTGTATCAAAGGTGCGCGGATGGCCTTCTCCCGTGTCAAGATGCAGTGGGCGAAGATGAATGCTGCCACGTTCGTGACCGAAGGACCGCCCATGGGCAAGGAGTACCGCACACCCGAGCGATATTTTAGTGAAGTCCTTGAGGGATCCCGCATTGTGGCGGAGTAGTGTATGAAGGGTGTAATCTTCGAGTGAATATTGTCTCACCCTGTAACAAGTTCGGCTATGTAATATAATGTTTGTTTAATATTTTACCTCCTATGTGGCCGTGTTTATGAAATTTTGAGAGTTGGCCAGTCGTCGGCTTCAGCCCCCACGTAGGTAGTAAGGGGGTGTTCGGGATGGAATCTAAACACTTGATCCAATTTGTTTGGTCCTTGAAGGAGGTGTTTAGCGCAACGAACCAGGCAATCGGACTATATGGCTTTATCACCCTCACTTAGCCATAGGAGTTCTATAATGAAAATTTAGGCGCATCCCCTAGTATCCGAACTAGGGTACTGTAAACACCTGATCGGGTAAAAAGCCGATTCATCGCATAATGCGGAAAAAATCGCGAAAGATTTGAAACATCCGAAGAGCTGACCGGCTCTCGCCGCATCATGACAGTCAGTTTTCGTCTTTCTCTACTGAGGTGCTCACCCAGATAAGCCAGGACACAATCGTAGTAGTTCTCCCTTTACTACCCTAGCCGATATAGCGGAACATAAGGTAGTAAGCACAGGAGCCGGGCAACCCAACTATTGACCAAAGACATGATTCAGAGCGAGTGCATATAATGCTAAATTCGGGGTGCCGAACTATGTTGTAGAAAGTGTTCAGACTTTGTTGCCATATTGTGGGTCGCGATGAAGCCCCTGGCAGATTAAAGCGTACCAAAGTGTACGGTCGCAACTTTGAGAAAAATCATCAAAGAAAAAAGGAAAAGGGGGAGTAAGCTAGTTCTGCAGAAGTTGGGCCGCAAACTATTTCCATTATATTTTGATTAATACGGCAAAGCGTATTTGTACAAGTGGTGCGATAAGCAGCCGGGCTATTTAACATGCCACAACCAAGGGAGAGCTGCGTGTGGGTCCTGAAAACAGGTAGAGTGATCGTTAAAGAGACCATCTAAGAATTCCCTTGTACGCCAATGCTTCTTGCCATCTTGGTGTATCCATCATGCTGAGAGGACCAATGATTAGGTCGTCAGAGGAAACCTACGGAGAAAGACCTAAAAAGGATAAAAAGGAAGAATTGAATGTATGTGTGTCTAGGAGCGGTCGATCCGTATTGTGGATCACAAGATAGATATGCCTCCGTCTATGCCCATGGTATTTTGAGTGCGTAGTTGTGTACGCGCGGTACGAATGCCGCCTCTTGGTTGGGACTGGGACAGAGGCCGGATTGCTAGTCGAGCTCTTGACGAGCTGGGCTGTCCTGCTGCAGAGTAGTCCAGATTCGTTTGACAGTGTCTGGGAGTTCAACCGACGAGTTAAGGTTCTGCTTGAGGAGGCTGCTCTGTACTTCTGCTGCTAACGCAACGGTGTGCTCCTCGGTACGGAGGGAGCATTCCATGTTTCCATTGACTGTTATGATACCGCGTGGACCGGGCATCTTGAGATTAAGATAAGCGTAGTGTGGCACCACGTTGAAGTGTGCAAATGCGGTTCGTCCGAATAGTGCATGATAGCCGCTGCGAAAGGGGACGATATCGAAGATCAGCTCTTCGCTTTGGAAGTTGTCTAGAGATCCGAAGACAACCTCTAGTGTTATTGAGCCCGTACAACGGGCCTCTAAACCTGGTATGACTCCTTTAAAGGTAGTCTTTGTGGGCTTAATTCTTGATGGATTAATGTCCATATTGCGCGTTGTATCCTGATAGAGCAGGTTCAGGCTGCTACCACAGTCCATGAGGACTCTCGTGAGGTGAAATCCATCAATGATTGGGTCAAGGACCAGTGCGGCTGACCCGCCGTGACGGGTACTGGTCGGATGGTCCCTGCGATCAAAAGTGATCGGTTAGGAAGACCATGGGTTGAACTTTGGGGCGACTGGCTCCATCGCGTAGACGTCCCAGAGCGCGCGCTTGCCTTCCCTTTTGGGGATGTGGGTAGTGTATATCATATTTACCGTTTTAACTTGGGGAGGGGGAAAACTTCTTCTGTCCCCCTGTGTTCGATGGCCGGGGCTCCTTGTCATCATCTCACTTTGTGACCCCTTCTCCTTGTTTTAGGCATTTAACTTGTCGGCCTATTTAAAAACCCAACAGTCTCTATTGGTGTGATTAGCTGGTTTGTCAGGAGTGCTGTCTATCTGGCATGGGCGATCGAGTATGCGGTCCAGGCTGGATGGGCCCGAATTGTTCCTTTTGAACGGCTTCTTTCGTCGGTCGGACTTGGAGCCGCTGAATCCGGTGTTGACCGCCGTATCATTGGTATTATCATTGTTGTTTCAACGCTTGTGCCTGTTGCGTCAGGGCTTACCGTTGCTATTTTTGGCTTCCGCAGTGCCAGGTTCACTTGCACTGTTATTGCTATGGGCTAGCCAGCTATCTTTGCCAGCGCAAAAGTGGGTCATAAGTGCCGTAAGGGCTGCCATGGTCTTCAACTTCTCTTGGCCGAGGTGTCGGGCGAGCCATTCGTCCCGGACGCTGTGTTTAAAGGCCACCAAGGCTTCGGCATCCGGGCATTCGATGATCTGGTTCTTTTTAGTTAAGAACCTAGTCCAGAGTTTCCTGGCTGACTCTCCGGGCTGTTGAATTATGTGACTTAAGTCATCGGCATCCGGAGGTCGAACATATGTACCTTGAAAGTTGTCAAGAAAGGCCTCTTCCAAGTCCTCCCAGCTGCCGATGGAGTTTTCAGGCAGACTATTCAACCAGTGTCGGGCTGGTCATTTGAGTTTTAGTGGGAGGTATTTGATGGCGTGGAGATCCTCGCCGCGGGCCATATGAATGTGAAGAAGAAAATCTTCGATCCATACTGCAGGGTCTGTTGTCCCATCGTATGATTCGATGTTTACGGGTTTAAACCCTTCTCAGAATTTGTGCTCCATTACTTCGTCGGTGAAGCAAAGTGGGTGAGCGGCACCTCTATATCGTGCCACGTCGCGACGTAGCTCGGATGGAGTCCATCTGCCGTTTTCGGCCCGGACGTGAGTATGACTATTGCATCCGGCTAGATAGTCATTGTCACGTGTCGGGGCACGTCCCCGTGATCCATAGATCGATATGTTCTGACCTGCTCTACTGTCCAGGTCCTGTCGTAGGTCATATGTGTGTCCTCGAGCTATTTTATCTCTGCCTTTATGGTGAGGTAGGGCAGGCTGGTGTTCGGCCTGAGTTGCCGCTTTATCCCGACCCCGTGCTGGTCGGTCGGCTGCGTTGCGCGATGATGGTACAGGCTCCAGCGCCTCGTCATCAAACTGAGGTAGCAATTTGCGCTTCGGGTCACTTTTGGTTGGGTGCTTGAGGCCATATTCCTCGGCTGCCAAGACATCAGTCCATCTATCATTGAGCAGATCTTGATCAGCTTGAAGCTGTTGCTATTTATTTTTCAAGCTCCTTGAAGTGGCTATTAGCTGGCGCTTGAAGCGCTCCTGTTCGAGAGGTTCCTCAGGCATGATAAAATCCTCGGTGCGGAGGCTCGTCTCATCCTCGGAGAGCGGAAGATAATTACTATCCTCCGAGTCTTTGTGTGTGGCCTGTTCACCAGGGCTAACTTTCCTGTCTTCTCGTTCATCTTGTTTGGAAGTTTCCTCAACGGGGTCTTTATTGTCTTTAGCACCATCTGGAGTGTTGTCTTATCCTGTGTCGGTGTTGCTGTCTTTGCTGCGGCGTGACTTAGAGCGGCGCCGCTGACGCTGGCGCTTTGGTTGTATCTTGGGAGGTTTATCCTCAACTGGATCTTCCTTGTCATCGCCGCTATCCTCTTTTGGTGCATCCACCATGTATACATCATACGAGGAAGTGGCCGTCCAACATCCGGTGAACGGCGGGTTTTGGGCCTCTTCTTCTTCGACATCGTCGTCCATACCATCGATGTCGTTGGAGCCGTAATCGAGCATGTCAGTTAAGTCTTCGACAGTGGCTATTAAGTGGGGGGGGGTGGGAAGCGAAATTCGTCATCAGCCTGCAGTTCAAACCGGATATACTTCGGTCGTGAGTCCCCTGCTAAGGAGAGTGCTTTTAATGAGTTTAGCACATCCTAAAGGCGAGTGCCGAAAGATGTCCGCGGGGCTGAATTCAACGATCGATGCCCGGTCAAGCTCGTCATGCACGGACGCACATGCTTTGGAACCTGTAGCCGGAAACGTGTCCGAGGTTCTGGCAACACAGATCTCACTTGAGGTTGGGTCTGTGTGCGGCTCCAATGCCACTGAGTCTGTGGCCTCCATGGCGGGGTTGATCCTCCCGTCCTTGGATGGCGTGACCTGCTCCGGATTTAGAGCTGGAGCAGTTGCAGGTTCTATCTCCTGGGTGTAGTTCGATGACAGATTTAAGCCATGATCATCGTGGTGATAGGGAGCGGCTACTGTTGCGGTTTCGAATCCTTCGAAGATCAAGTCTCCGCGGATGTCCGCGATGTAGTTCAAGCTTCCAAATCTGACCTGATGGCCAGCGGCGTAGCTATCGATTTGCTCTAGATGGCCAAGCGAGTTGGCCCGCAGTGTGAAGCCGCCAAAAACGAAGATCTGTTCGGGGAGAAAGGTTTCTCCCTGGACAATGTTGTTGTGGATGATTGACGGGGCCATCGAACCTCTTGGCGACGACACAACATAACTCTCAATGAAAGCACCAATGTCGGTGTCAAAACCGGCGGATCTCGGGTAGGGGGTCCTGAACTGTGCGTCTGAGGTCGATGGTAACAAGAGATAGGGAACACAATGTTTACCCAGGTTCTGGCCCTCTCGATGGAGGTAAAACCCTATGTCCTACTAGATTAATATTGATGAGTATGGGGGTTACAAGAGTTGATCTACCGCGAGATCGTAATGGCTAAAACCCTAGAAGTCTAGCCTACCCGATTATGATTGTCCTCTTCTACGGACCTAGCCTTCCGGTTTATATAGACACTGAGGGGGACTAGGGTTGTACAAAGTCGATTACAGAGAAAGGAATCTTCATATTGGGACGCCAAGGAGAGTCCCATCCGGACACGGGTGAGAGTCTTCGGTCTTGCATCTTCAAAGTCCATCAGTCCGGCCCACGTACCATAGTCCGGACGCCCGAGGACCCCCTAATCCAGGACTCCCTCATTAGGCTCTAGTCGGTCATCCTCTAGATCCCTAATTCGATAGGCTCCTCCAATTAGCACTTGGTCGATGATGAATGACCCATCCCATTTAGGTGAGAGTTTGTGCTTCTCCTTTTCGGGATGTAATCTCATGACGAGGTCACCGACATTGAAGTCCTTTGCACGAACCTCTCTGCCGTGGTAGCATCGGGCCTGCTGTTGATATATGGCGGAACTTGCCCGTGCGATGTTACGCTCCTCTTAGAGAGCATCTAGGGCAACTTGTCATTCAAGCTTGGCTTCGAGCTCTTCATACATACATACATACATACCCGAGGTGCATCGTGTATAATTTTGCAGGAGAAGACTGCCTCCGTGCCATATACCATAAAAATGGCGTGTAACTAGTGGATCTATTGGGTGTAGTACGCAAGCCCCACATGACAGAATCAAGTTCCTCGACTCATTTGCAGTCGGATTTTTTGAGGGAGCACACGAGCCTTGGTTTGATGCCGCTAAGGGTTAGTCTGTTGGCTCGCTTCGCCCATTGGACTGAGGGTGGTAGACGGACACATAATCGAGCTAGATACCCATTTTTTGCACCATGCCTGGACCTCCTTGGCCATGAAGTTTGTTCCGTTATCCGTGATCAGACTGTGGGGGCTCCGTAACAGTGTACTCTAGAAATAAATCTGATGAGGACAGCTTCAGCCAAAGTAATTGGCTTTGCTTTGACCCATTTGGTAAATTTATGTACCATTACGAGTAGATATTTGTTTTTGCTTGCTCCACCCTTGAGTGGCTTGACCATATCTACCCCCCAGACCACAAAAGGCTAGGTGATGTGGATGGTACGAAGGGCCGTGGGGGCATATGGCTTTGCTTGGCAAAGACCTGACATCCTAGGAAACGATGTACTAACGTCGAGGCCTCATCGCCAGTAGTAGGCCAATAGAAGCCAGCTCGAAAAGCCTTGCTTACTAGGTTCCGAGCAGTGACATGATGGCCGCTCATGCCAGAGTGTATCTCCTGAAGCAGGAGTCTTCCTTCTTGCTCTGATATGCATCATTGGAGGACGCCCGTGGTGCTCATTTTATAAAGTTCCCCCTCATGAACCTTGTAGGCTTTAGATTGCCTATGATCTGACGTGCGTCGGTTTGGTTGTCAGGGAGCTCTTTTCGGTGCAGGTACGCGAGGAGCAGCTCGGTCCATGGTGCAATTACTGCCATGACTTCATGTGCAGATGCAATTCCCTGGACCGCTGACCTTCCTATGATGGCCTCGTCGTCTTCAGGCGGGGTGTGCTGCCCGACATCGCTTAACTCTAGCGTGCCCTTGCTATCTAGCCAGACTACAGATGGCTTGAAAAGCCACTCGAGGAAGGTATTGTCCGGGACCTTTTTCCTGTTTGGCACCCAGTCGCGCAAGGATGTGTGTGGCCTGGTTGCTATCGCGTGTATATGCAATTTCATCCCCTCAAACTAAGTCGAGATCTTTATTACGGCATCCAGTAAGCTGTCATCTTCGGATCTTTGGCGTCGAAATCACCGTTGACTTGTGAGATGGTGAGGATGGAATCGCCTCGAACCTCCAGGCATTTAACACCCATGGAGAATACTATTCGGAGACCGTGTAAGAGGGCTTCGTATTCTGCCGCATTTTTGGAGTTTGTGTACATGATTTGTAGCACGTATCAGATGTTGTCTCCCGTGGGCGATGTGAGCACAATGCAGGCCCCTAGGCCAGCGAGCATTTTAGTACCATCGGAATACATGGTCCAATGCGAATGTTGTATTCCCGGGGGAGCTCGGCCTCCGTCCATTCAGCCAGAAAGTTGGTCAGCGCCTGGGATTTAATGGCCCAGCGTGGTTTATAGATGATTTTAAAATGTAGGAGCTCTATGTCCCACTTGGTTATACGCCCTGTTGCATCCCTGTTATTAATTATGACACTTAATGAGACGTCAGGTGCCATGGTTACCAAACACTCCTGGAAGTAGTGCCGAAGTTTTCATGATGCCATGAAGATGGTTGTCGGGGAAATGACACCTATGGGATCCCAGGTAATCCCTTTCTACGGTTGGCGGGGTGTGGAGCTGCGCAAAGAGCAGGTCTAAAAGATCAACGCGAGGGGATTTTTACCCAGGTTCGGGCCGCAAACGATGTGTAAAACTCTAGTCCCGCTTGTCTGTGTTTATTTGGTGTTCTTGAGTTCTTGAACTAGCTGCAGTGCAAGCCCAGTCCAAAAAGTCTGAAATCCTTCCACAGTATGCCTCGGGCCTCCTTTTATATGTCAATGGGGTCGCCACAGTGGCACACAGGAGGTGGAAAGTATCTACAGTGTACAAGTTTATCGCCTGGCACCGTAGGACAAACACATTTAATGCGCTGCCGACGTGCCCTCTTGATTTATCGGGGATGGCAACGAAGCTCGTCCCGTCCGTCGCCGCCTCGCCTTGCTTCGACGCGCGTCCAAGCCGACAAGGCATGCAGTGCCATGCTGGCTGGCTGGTTACTGAGCTAGTGCGGTGACAGGGTCTTCACGAAGATCTGCATGCCACCACGCGGGTGCTTGACTAGTTGACCTAGAATCTGCATGCTACCACGCAAGCGCTTGCCTAGTTGGCTGGCTGGTTGCCACGTTAGAATGACCACGAGGTAGCGAGACATTGGTGGGTGTGGGCCTAGCCGTCGCCCCGCAGATGCTCCCGGCAAGGGTCTTGCCGGGGCCTCATGATCGTCACCGGCAAGGATCTTGCCAGGGTCTTCATCTATCCCCGGCAAGGATCTTGCAAGGGGTCTTTGTCTTCTAGTTCTTATCTAGGCTCGCAGGCCCTTGGTCTTCACAAAGACTGCATGCCACCACGTGGGCACCCTCGAGTCTTCGTCTTGACGTTATCGATGGTTTCAAAGCTCTTAGGCTCAAGGGTGGCGGCCTCGCTGGTGTGCGGCGAATTGCCCCGGCAAGGCTCTTGCCGGGGCTATGTAGGCCGCCTCGGCAAGGGTGTTGCCGGGGGAGATCCATCTTGCCCCTTTGCTCTTCATGCCTCTGATTTGAGTGCTGCCTCAGTAGCCTCGTATCTTTCCTTCCTCTGCCACGCCAAGCATGGTCGTAGGTGTGGCTACGACTACCCGTGCACAAGTAAAGGGGTACAGAAAGGCCCCTACTTTTGTACACCGACAGGAGCCCCCGGGCCTGGGCCACACATAAGCGCGAAGCGTTGTTGGGCCAGGTCCAGAACGGTGCGCGTGCATGCGTGGCAGAGTTTTAACCGTGGTAATTTCTTTGCCAGTTGCGCTTCCCCATGACCCGCATTGAGTGCGTCATGCCTGGACCTCCTTGGTAAAGAGGCATCCCGCGTATTCCCCATAAAAAAGGGAAAACTGCAGGGGCACTGCTCATTTACTCTCCAGGCCTTTTCCAATCTTGGAACTGCTGTCCCCCTCTTTTTCTCCAAGCACAAATTGAAGCTTTCACCTCCGCTCGCCGCCACCGCACCCCATTGCTCTTGATCCCTCACCCACTCTCAGCCGCCATGGCGCCCAAGTCAGGCAAGGGCAAAGGAGCGGCCAAGGATGCCGGAGGGAAGGAGGCGCCGGAGAGTGAGTTGGTAGAGATGCGGACCTAGTACGCCCTCTTCACCTCGACGGTCGATGCGCTCACCCTCAAGGAGAAGTTCATGCCCCTGTGGGGAAGGGAGACGTCAGGGCATCCCGCCACGCGCATCATCCCGGCCTCCTTCGCCAAGGCCGGTCCGAACCGGTATCCTTTCTTTGTCGACTATTTCTCCTGCGGGCTCTGCCCCCCTTTCTCATATTTCTTCAACGACATCATGCACACCTACGGCTTCCACCTTCTGGACTTCACGCCGAATGATGTGGCGTGTATGGCCTTCTTTGCCCACCTTTGTGAGGGCTTCCCCGGAGTGCACCCTAGCACGACGCTCTTACGCCATTACTTCACCCCTCACATCCAGCCAGGGGGTGCCATCTCTGGTTGCATCACCTGGATCCCGAGGACCTAGAATAGGGGCACGTACCCGGAGGGTGCCTAGAAGGAGAGGTGGGACGAGTGGCGGGGCCGGTGGTGCTGGATCGAGGAGACAGATCCGCAGGAGTTCTGCCAGGTCCGTTGGAGGCCGCTGGTCCACAACAAGGACTGGGGCAAGCTCGACGCCGACGACGAGAAGCTCACTGTTGCCATCACCAGGATCCATCGCCTCACCTCAGCCGGGCTCACTCTCAAGATGATCGGGGATGACTTCATCCACCGCCGGATTGCTCCGCTGCATAATAAGGGGAGGCCGACCTGGGATTTCAGGAACTCGGCCGATATCATGAGGCTCCGCCCCGGCCTGAACCACAACTTCACGGTGGTGTATCATGCTCATCTTTGCCAGAGGCTTTTTTAGCTCAAGGTTGATGAGGTCAGCGGGGTCGAGAGGACCGGCAAGGCTGAGAAGACCAGCAAGTCTCTATTCGGGTTGCCAGCGGGAGTGGTCCTGTTGAGCAACAACTCTTGCCAGACCGCCATCATCGCCATGATGCCGATTTTCAATGGGCACGGCCTCGATCCGACCTGGGTTGAGCCAACGGCGGAGCTGGTGCAGGCATTCTTCGACAACTTGTCGGAGAGGTATGTTCACGAAAAGCCACGACTCATTCGCGACACCACCGAGGAAGAGCTAGCATACATTGCCACTAGGGCGGAGGAGGCAACACTTGCCGAGGAGGCCGACAGCCTCGGCACCGTGGAGGACGAGGCCCACATGGCCGCAAAAGAGAAAGAGTTCGCCGAGTGGACGGGGTCTGCCGGGGAATCCAGCAGCGCTGAGGTTCCCCTTGTTGAAGAAGCGATCGAGGCAGCACTTGCCGAGGAGGCCGATAGCCTCGGCACCGTGGAGGACGAGGCCGACATGGCCGCAAAAGAGAAAGAGTTCGCCGAGTGGACGGGGTCTGCTGGGGAACCCAGCGGCGCTGAGGTTCCCCTCGTTGAAGAAGCGATTGAGGAGTCGGCCGAAGAGGAGACCGAGGCGGATGACTCCTCGGCCTCGGGGAGGAAATGCATCCTGCGAAGGGCTAGCTCCGGCGAGCCGGTCCGGCCTGGCAGGGCCACGAAGCGGCGACAAGCCCAGGCGCAACCCATGCACCAGACGAGGGCTACGACAGCGAAAAAAGTCATGGCCGCCGCCTCTTCCTCATCCAAGGGGCATAGGACCCCATCCCCTCCTCCCCCTCTTGCAGGCGCCGCCCCGGAGGCCGAGACCAAGGGTCCTTTAGCCCGAAGAGGAAGAGGAGGCCAGTGGAGGAGGACAAGTAAGCATCTTGCCCCTCATCATTTCCTGACCCTCTGCGCGTGCCATCTTTCCCTGACTTGATCTTATCTTTGCAGTGACACAGAGACGCTAGCCCAGAGGGTGGCGAAGAGAGCCAAGGCTTCGACGGGTGTCCAGCCCCTGGCGAGCGCTCCACCCACGCCGGCGTTGGTGGTGATCAGCCCAGAAAATAGCCCTCGGTGCAGCCCCCGCTTTGGTCCCTAGCGTGAGTTCATTATTCACTCTCCCGTCGACGGGTGTTGGGAGGGTGCATCCTTGGTGCTGACCTTGCCGGGTTTGCAGGAGGAGAGCGGCAACACGAGGAGCCGCTGAGGGCCACCCTCGACACGCCGCCCCCATCGACCACACTAGCCAGAGGGGCGTCACCGGCTAGGGCACCTTCCGCCGAGCCCAAAAGAATGGAGGAGGAGGAGGCAAGCATGGGTACTGGCGGCTCCGCCCCGGCAACGAATGTTGGCGGGGAGGGAACCACTTCTCCTCAGCTCGGCACGGGTAAGCTGCCTGGCTCCCGTCCCCCGCCATCTCTGCTACACGGTGTTCTCTTGTTTCTTTGATCTGAACTTTAATTTTGGCCCCGCTTCATTCTCCTTTCTGGTTTCCAGACCCTCCTTTGACGGACCAGGTGGACGTCGACGCCGTCATCGAGGAGGTCGCCAAGGATGTCGAAGCCGAGGCCACCAGGATCGCGGCTGAGGAAGCCACCAAGTCTGTTACCGAGGAGTCCGGAAAGGGGCCTACCGGGGAGCCCGGCGAGGCTGCTGCCGTGGAGGCCATCAAGGGTGCCGCCGAGGAGGCCGCCAAGGGGCCCACCGAGGAGGCCGGCAAGGCCGCTGCCGAGGAGGCCGCCAAGGAGCCCGCCGGGGAGGGGGTGGCCGATGACCAACCTTCCTCCCCCGCAGTCGCCGCCCCCGGCAAGCACTCGAAGGTGGGTGATGATTTGTTCATCAACCTCCCGGGGATGGCAAGCACTAGAGTGCCAGCCGAAGGGGAGGTTTTCGACGATGAGGCCCTCGCCGCCGCTGGGCTCCAGGTTGTTGATGAACCGAGCGCCAACAACAGTTGGTCCCAAGAGGAGCAGCTCCTTCGGGCCATGAGCACCAATTTCCAGAACCTTGAGGTGCTCCACCGTGCCCGCCAGGATAAGCTGAACTCCAAGATGGCGGCTGTGGACAAGGCGGATGTGGATTTTCAGGAGCGCATCGCCCAGACACAAGTCTGGTTCGGCGAGGCCTGGGAGGAACTGAGGACCGCACAGGGTGAGCTGGACGAGCGCAAGCGAGAGCTCCTCCTAAAGCAGGCCAACATCGAGAAGGCCCAAGAGGCGGCAAAGGAACAGGCCGCCAAGGACGAAGCTGACCGGAGGCAGCAGAAAGCTCTGCTGGACACTCAAGAGGAGGACCTCGTTGCCCGTGAGTAGGCGCTTGCCGCCATGCTCCGCGGCAAGGACGAGGAAATCGGGAAGATCGTCACGCGGCGGACCTAGGAGCTAGAGGAGAAGCACAAAGACACACTTGATGCTCTGGCCCTGGACCAAGACGGCAAGGTGGAGAAGCTGGAGCTGGAGCCGGAGGGGCTGAAGAAGGAGATCTCAGAGCTGATGGAGGAGAGGGACACGGCCAGCACCGGACTCCTCTCATTGGCGGATGCATTTTGATGGCTCGAAGATGCGCACCGGTCTGGGAGCCGGCATCAGACTCACTTCTCCCAAGGGCGACAAGCTCAAGTACACATTGCAAATTAACTTTGCTGCCTCCAACAATGTGGCCGAGTACGAGGCACTCGGCCACGGGCTCCGACAGGCCAAAGAAATTGGCATCCGCCAAGTGCTGTGCTACGGCGACTCGGACTTGATGGTCCAGCAGTCGTCTGGTGACTAGGATGCCAAGCATGCAAACATGGCGAGCTACCGCTTCCTCGTCAAGCAGAGCAGCGGATATTTTGACGGGTGTGAGTTCCTTCATGTGCCACGGGCCGACAACGAGCAAGCAAATGCCCTGGCACGGATCGGCTCCACCAGGAAGGCAATACCAGCCGGCGTCTCCCTCCAGTGTCTCCGCAAGCCGTGTGTCAAGCCTTCGCCAAAATCAGAGTCCATCTTCGTGCTGGATGCTCCCGGAACAGTCCGATCGGGCTCAGGGGCTGTAGCAGCTGGCCCGGGGACTTCGGCAGGCGCCTCGGGGACTCCAGCAGTTGCACCCGGCCCGGGGGCTGCAGCAGCCAACCCGAGGACTTTGACAGGTGGCTCGGGGACTGCAGCAGTCGCATCCGGTCTGGGGACGTTAGAACCTGGCCCGGGGGCTGCCGCAGGCGGCCCGGGGACTCCAACAACGCAGCGAGCGGCGGTCGACTCCAACCCGCTGTCTCCCAACCAAACCGCACTGGTACCAGTGGCCGTGATGACAGTGGTAGAAGCACCATCATGGGCGCAGCCCATCCTCAACTTCCCAGTGAGTGGAGAGCTACCAACCGACGAGATTTTGGCCCGACAGGTGCAACGCCGGGCAGCAACCTACACAATAGTCAACAGAGAGCTCGTCGCACGTAGTGTGACTAGCGTGTTCCAACACTGCATAGAGCCAGAAAAGGGCAAAGCAATCCTTGGAGATATCCATCAAGGCGAGTGCGGCCACCATGCGTCCTCCAGATCCCTTGTCGCCAAAGCTTTCTGCCACGGTTTCTTCTGGCCGACTGCTTTGGACGACGCCAAGGACTTGGTCAAGAACTGCAACGGATGCCAATGTTTCAGCTCCAAGCAACACCTATCGGCTTCTGCACTCAAGAACATCCCCATCACTTGGACTTTCGCCGTCTAGGGGCTGGACATGGTGGGCCCATTCAAGACAGCACGCAGCAACATGACCCATCTGCTTGTCGCCGTGGAAAAATTCACCAAGTGGATTGAAGCGAAGCCAATCAAGAAGCTGAATGGTTCGACCGTTGTGACTTTCATCGCAGACATCACTCTCCGGTATGGTGTACCACACAACATCATCACCGACAACGGCACAAACTTTGCCAAAGGCGCCTTGGCCTGTTTATGTGCGACGCAGGGCATCCGACTGGACTTAGCGTCCGTTGCCCATCCGCAGTCAAACGACCAAGTCGAGCGAGCAAACGGCCTCATCTTGTCCGGCATCAAGCTTCAATTGGTCGAGCCGCTAGAGCGCTTGGCCGGCTGCTAGATCGACGAGCTGCTGGCCGTCCTCTGGAGTCTCGGGACCACGCCGAACAAATCAACCGGCTTCACTCCCTTCTTCCTCGTGTACGGGTCCGAGGCCATCATCCTAACTAACATTGAGTTTGACTCACCTTGCGTCACCATGTACACGGAGGCGGTGGCGAGGGAAGCACGAGAAGACGACGTCGACTTGCTGGAAGAGGGCTAGCTACTAGCACTCAGCCGCTCCGCCATCTACTAGCAGGGCCTGCGCCGCTACCATAGTCGGAAGGTCAGGCCTCAATCCTTCCGAGAGGGGGGCCTTGTGCTCCATCTGATCCAGCGTACAACCGTCCAGCACAAGCTCTCGGCCCCGTGGGAGGGCCCTTTTGTCATCAGCAAAGCCTTGGGCAACAACTCCTACTACCTCATCGACACGCATAAGCCTAGGGCGCGCAAGAGGGACGATTCTGGCAAGGAGACGGAGTGCCCATGGAACACAAATCTCATCCGAAGATTTTACAGTTAATGTAGTATGTACCAGGCTACCTTTTGTATTAAGATCAAAGACATCGGGTCCCTCGAGGAGCGCTCGGGGGCTACCCTATATGATAAGATTATGCCTATGAATGTATCTATTCTTTCCTTCACATGGCACCGGGTCCGACCAGTCAGCCCGGGGGCTTACCGCCTTGTCCTATGTTGATACTACCTGCAGTCAAATAAGTAGTGTGCCGACATCTAAGCCCTCTCTTGCCTTAAGCCATAGCTCACAGAGCGACTGTCCGGCTGGCAAGAGCTAGAGGTAGGAAACGGTGTCCACACGAAAAATGACTAAGGAAAAAACATCAGCATAGGCCAAGCCGGCTCCTTGCCTCACCGTCCGGCTGCTGAGCAGCCGGCCAGCCGACTTCTCACTTAAATTGCTACATTCTAAGCGGCCAAAGTACTTGTCTATCCTAAAAACTACTAAGTCCCTGACCCAACCATAGACCGCAGCGCGGCTGTCCGGCTGGTAGGGCGGCAACCAAAGGAAGATGGCAAAGGAAAAAGCCAAAACAGAAAAGAAAAGCAAGACAAAAGTGGAACTTGGCAGAGCACAGACTTGTGCGAATAAATTAGTCTACATAAGCAAAAAGGCCCCCGGCCAGCATTCAACAGAGTTTGAAGATACACCCCCAGTGGGTGGAATTGCGTGAATTTAACTTGTTCGATAGATTACAAGAACAAGGAAGAAAGATAAATTGGCCGCCTAGGCCATAGGAGCAGCACGCGGATCCGACGGGTCGGCAGACGCAGAGGCGCCGGGTGGTGGAGCAGCCGACTGGTGGGTCTCGGCCTGGTCGGCACCAGCAGTAGTCGGCACGCTGACACGTGACTCGTTGGTTGAGACTTGGTCGGGCTGAGACTAGTCGTCCGCTGTGTTGTTCTGTGTGTCATCTTTGTCGTCCTCGTCCTCCTTGTCCTCGCCCTCATCGCTGGAGGTGATCTCTTCTACCGAGTCTTCCTCATCCTCCGGGTTCATCCCGAACCAGTTGGGCGCCACCTCAGCGCCCTCCTCGTCCAGCTCGGGGATGAAAATGGTGGTGTTTGCATACTGGCGATCGCCACCGCGCATTGAGTAAGCGCCCTGCTCGCTGCCGCCAGCTCCGGCGCGGCCTCCTGCCGGAAGGTGGCCAGTTGGGCCAGGTCTAGGCCTAGATACCATGCCTTGAAGAACTCCAAGGTCGTCCTGGTGCCAGCCCGAGCCGCGGCGCCCTTCCAAGCCTCGAAGCGGCCGACTGCTATCTCCAGCCAGTCGGCAGTCCGGCTAGGGGTTTATGGCACCTGAGCCTCTGGTCAGAGGGCGGACAGTACCTGAGCCCCGACGCGCTACAGACGGCGGAGCATCCGATGAGCCGGCTGCAGGCACGTCTTGACGGCCAAAAGCTGCTCGCCAAGATTGCGGGAAGCGTTCGGCGGAATGTCAATGCCTGCCCTCCTCCCCTGATCGGGTCGCGCCTCGATGGCCTGACTGACGGTGATGGAGTAGCCGGGAAAGTATTCTGCACAAGAAGAGATGTCAAAAAAAAGCAGAAGCCAGAAGCTGGCTCCCGCAACAGTCGGCAGCTACTCAGAAGAAGGAATAACTTATCGTCGATCATGTCCTCAATTTCGCCGTAGCCAGAGGCCAGGAAATTCTCCTTCTCGGCCCAGTTCGAGCGCTGAGTCTCGAACTCGGCCTGGAGGTGAGCCTTGCTATCCTTCAGCTTTTGGAGCTTCGTCTTGTGCCGCTCTGCCTGGTCCATCAGCTCCTTGGTCAGGCGGTCGCACTCCTTGGCGGCTCGGCTGCGCTCCTGCTCCTTGGTGTGGAGCTCGGACTCAACCACGCCCAGGCGCTTCGGTAGATCTACGGCGGCTTCTGCAAAGACAAAGGAAAAATTCAATACCAAAAAATAAGTAGTTGCCGGGAGATCCGGCTTGACTGCTCAGCAGTCATCCCGAATCTCGGGGGCTACACCCAACGGGTGCGCTAACGCGCCCCCGCGAGAAGAAAGACAGAACACTTACCCGGCTCTGGTTCAGGTCAGCAGTCCGCTTAGCCAGCTCTTGGATCTGGGAGTTGTAGGCGGCTACGTGGATGTTGTGATAGTCCTGCAACGGAAGCAACAAAAGGAAAAGACAAGTCAGCACTCGGAACTAACTTGAAGTACCGAACTGCCCGCTCAGCAGCCGGTCCGAAACTCGGGGGCTACACCCAGCGGGTGCGCTGGCGCACCCCCACGGAAGATTGCAAGAAACAAAACAAGAAGCAAGAAACATACCCGGACGGCCGCCCGCGTAGCCAAGAACTCCTGCGTGTATTGCTGGAGAGTGGCGCCTTGGGCGTTGAACTGGGCCTGGACATCTTGCGCAGCTACGTTCAAGACGCATGTGCAGCCACCAGATGTCCAACCCGATGGGGCGACACTGGTGGCCTTGGTGTCAGGGGCCGACGAGCTGGCGGCCCCGATCTCCAATGGCCGCGGCGCTGAGACCGCCTTCTCCGGACGCCGGCGCACTGGAGAACGAGTCACAGGAGTCAGCCCCACCACCAGTTCGCTGCTAGACGGCGGCACCAGTGGCGCCTCAGGCCGACTACCCGGCGCGTCGGCAGTCGGCGTGTGGGGAGGCGCCTACGCTTCCAAGATGACAGGGCCTCCTCCTTCCCTCTCCTGGGCCGGCTGGTCGTCACCGAATCCTCCAGTCGGCGCCTGGCCCTCTAGCGCATGTGGCTCCATGTGCTGCGGGACGGTGGGCTCTGGAGCCCCGCTGCGGGACGCCTCCTCCGCCTGCGCCTTGGCGGCCGCGTCTGCCCGCTCCTTGGTCGTCGCGTCGGCCAGAGCCTTGGCCGCCGCGTCGGCCTCTGCCTTCTCCCGGGCCGCGGCCTCTTGATCCCCGCGCACCTCCCGCGCGTTCCTCTCCATCACCTCTTTGAGGGTGGCGAGCAGGTCCACGCGGTGGGGTCCTGGAAGCTATTTGCTACCCTTATCACTGAGTCTGACAGGGCCCGCGAGAGAGAAAGCGGGGCCTGATAATCCGCAAGTGCAAGGAATCATCGTAGCAATTTCCAAAGGTTGAAGTGATAAGTATGGAGTGTCGAACCCACAAGGAGTTAAAGGCAAGATCAATATTCTCTCAAGCCCTATCTGCCACTGATACGACTCTACGTACCCGAACGTTTGCTTACAACTAGCAACGAGAAATAAAACTATGTTGTGGGTATGAAGAGGATAACTTTGTATGATATCAGAGAGCTAAAATACAAAAGTAGGTGATGTTATCATAAAGTTAGAATATATTACAAAATATTATAAATAGCGAGTGTGGAATAATGGTGGATCGGGGTGCGAAATTGTCCTAGGAAATTGTTAACAAGACCGGTAATCACTATTGCAGTTTCATATGAGGGAGAGGCATAAGCTAACATACTTTCTCTACTTGGATCATATGCACTTATGATTGGAACTCTAGCAAGCATCCGCAACTACTAAAGATCATTAAGGTAAAACCCAACCATAGCATTAAAGCATCAAGTCCTCTTTATTCTCATACGCAACAACCCCCTTACTCGGGTTTGTGTTTCAGTCACTCACCAACCCACTATAAGCGAACCATGAACACATTGCAACACCCTACATCAGGAATCCCTCACGCTTGCGCGACACGGAGGGCACCATAGGATAGTACCAGAGTAAAACATACAACTTATACTAACCTAGATCATCAATCAACCCAAAGGCAAAGGATATCTACTCAAAACATCATAGGATGGCAACACATCATTGGATCATTATATGCGGCATAAAGCACCATGTTCAATTAGGGATTACAGCGGGGTGCGGGAGAGTGGACCGCGTAAAAGAGATGAGGATGGTGATGATGATGGTGATGTTGATGAAGACGATCACCACGGTGATGATTCCCCTCCCGATGGCAGTCCGGTGCCACCGAGAGAGAGGAGGAGAGGTTCTCCCCCTTGTGCTTCCTCCTCTATGGCCTCCCCCTAGATGGGGAGAGGTTCTCCCTCTGGTCCTTGGCCTTCATGGTGATGATGGCCCCTCCGGGATCCTACTCCATGCCCTCCGATGATGATGGCCCCCTCCGACAGGGTGCTAGATCGGGCCTAGATTGGTTTTCGGTGGCTACGGAGGCTCCTGGCAGCGGAACTCCCGATCTAGGTTAATTTTCCGAGGTTTCTGTATTTATAGGATTTTTGGCGTCGGTCTCACATCAAGGAGGTGCCCGAGGCGTCCACGTGGTAGGCCCACATGCCTAGGGGGGCGCCCCCACCCTTGTGGATGCCTCGGGACTCTCCTGGCCCAACTCTTTTACTCCGGGTTCTTCTTTTGGTCAATAAAAAATCATCAAAAATTGGCACATCAATTGGACTCCGTTTGATATTCCTTTTCTGTAAAACTCAAAAACAAGGAAAAACAGAAACTGGCACTTGGCTCTAGGTTAATAGGTTAGTCCCAAAAACCATATAAAATAGCATATAAATGCATATAAAACATCCAAGGTTGATAATATAATAGCATGGATACTTCATAAATTATAGATACATTGGAGACGTATCAGAATCCCCAAGCTTAATTCCTGCTCGTCCTCGAGTAGGTAAATGATAAAAGAAATAACTTATGAAGTGTGAATGCTAGCAAGTGCATAAGTTTCATCAATGATAGTTCCAATCACTTTTTCTAGCATCATTATATATCATAACAGCAGCTCATTTTCATAAAACTTTTCATGATCAAGTAACAAGTTATTCACATGTTAAAGTATAGATCATAAACTCTCTTGAAACTAACAAACTATATTCTCAGTCATCAAACAATTGCAATTCATCTTATTTTCAGGAAGGGTCTATGTCAGAGCTTTGATTTAGCAAACTCCACATACTCGTGTGATATTTATGGGTTCAAAGTTTAATCGGACACAGAGAAAGATAGGGGCTTATAGATTCGCCTCCCAACTTTTACCTAAAGGGTAATGTCAACAATAATAGTTCATGATAACTTACATCCAATTGGATATATATATATATATATATATATATATATATATATATATATATATATATCAGGATCTTTCCAACACAATGTGCTT
>NC_057812.1:398254403-398296672 GCF_018294505.1 Triticum aestivum | reverse complement strand
GCTAAAGGATAAAATGTAAAAAAGAAAAGATGAAGATCACCATGACTTCTGCATAAGGTAGAAGATAAAAGTAAAAGATAGGCCCTTCACAGAGGGAAGCAGAGGTTGTCATGCGCTTTTATGGTTGGATGCACAAAATCTTAATGCTAAAGAACGTCACTTTATATTGCCACTTGTGATATGGACCTTTATTATGCAGTCCATCGTTTTTATTTCTTCCACATCACAGGATCGTATAAAGCTTATTTTCTCCACATTAATAGATCATACATATTTAGAGGGAAATTTTTATTGCATGCACCGATGACAACTTACTTGAAGGATCTTACTCAATCCATAGGTAGGTATGGTGGACTCTCATGGCAAAACTGGTTTAAGGAATGTTTGGAACCACAAGTAGTATCTCTACTTGGTGCAAAGAATTTGGCTAGCATGAGGGGGAGAAGCAAGCTCAACATGTTGGATGATCCAAGAAAATATACTTTATTTCGGATATAAGAAAACATAACCCATTACGTTGTCTTCCTTGTCCGACATCAACCTTTTAGCATGTCATATTTTAATGAGTGCTCACAATTACAAAATATGTCCAAGATAGTATATTTATATGTGAAATCTCTCTTCCTTCAATATTCTTTCATGAATTGTTCAAGTGACCAATTCTATGTTTGCTAACTTCCAATAAGTTTACTACATATACTTATTCTATGTGAAGTCATTACTCCCCGTGGTATAAGCATATGAAACATATATAAATTCAGATTTATGATATTCAATTATTCAACCATTTACTCATAGGATATACGTGAAGCACGTGAGTAAATGACAAACTACTCCAAAAGATAATAGTGAAGGACACTGAGTAGTCAAATAATTAACTAGCCATGGGAGGATTATTTTTCATTTAATAATTCAGATCCAATGATTTTATTCAAACAGCAAGTAAAATTGAAAATACGCTCCAAGCAAAACACATATCATGTGACGAATAAAAATATAGCTCCGAGTAAGGTATACCGATAGTTTTGAAGACGAGAGAGGGGATGCCTTCCGGGGCATCCCCAAGCTTAGGCACTTGAGTCTTCCTTGAATATTACCTTGGTGTGTCTCGTGCATCCCCAATCTTAGGGTATTTCCACTCCTTATTCTCCTCATATCGATATCTCACCCAAAGCTTGAAAACTTCAATCACACAAAACTTAACGGAACTTCGTGAGATAGGTTAGTATGATAAAGAGTAAACCATTCACTTTGGTACTGTCAAAGACAAGGTTCATAATTGTTCTCACACAATTCCTACTGTACCATATCATTTCTACAATTTATATTGAGAAATATAAGCCATAGAAACTAGAAAACAAGCAAACTATGCAATGAAAACAGAATCTGTCAGAAACAGAACAGTCTGTAATGATCTGAACACTAACCATACTTATGCTACTCAAAAAATTATGAAATAAATTTGTGGACGTGAGGAATTTGTCTATTAATCTTCTTCAAAAATAATCAGGAGCAACGCACTCTTCTGTAAAAAACGGCAGCTAATCTCGTGAGCGCAAAGTTTCTGTTTTTACAGCAAGATCACATTAACTTTCACCCAAGTCTTCCCAAAGGTCTTACTTGGCACTTCATTGAAACAAAAGCTATAAAGCATGATTACTACAGTATCTTAATCATGTAACACACAAAAACAGTAAGGTTAAATATTGGGTTGTCTCCCAACAAGCGCTTTTCTTTAATGCCTTTTAGCTAGGCATGATGATTTCAATGATGCTCACATAAAAGATAAGAATTGAAACATAAAGAGAGCATCATGAAGAATATGACTAGCATATTTAAATCTAACCCACTTTCTATGCTTAGGGATTTTGTGAGCACATAATTTATAGGAACAAGAATCAACTAGCATAGGAAGGCAAAACAAGTATAACTTCAAAACTTTATGCACATATAGAGGAAAACTTGATATTATTGCACTCCTACAAGCATGTATTCCTCCCTCATAATAATTTTCAGTAGCATCATGAATGAGTTCAACAATATTACCATCACATAAAGCATTCTTTTTATGATCTACGAGCATAGAAATTTTACTACTCTCCACATAAGCAAAATTCTCCTCATTCGGAATGGCGGGATCACTAGTTCCTAAAGTTGACACTCTTCCAAACCCACTTTAGATGATAGTATTATTCATACTCCAAAATATATAAGTGAAGTTCATGGATCATTCTACAATTAATATAAATTAACCAATGTCCAAGCTCAAAATGTATGAGTGAAGCACACGAAGCATCCTATAAAACCATACTCAAAAGATTTAAGTGAAGCACAAAGAGCAATTCTATAAGATCATACTTAAAAGATATATGTGAAGCACATGAAGAGTTCTATAAATCAATGAAGGGCTATCTCATACTAGCATGGTTCATAAAGAAATAACAAAAAATCAAAGGACACAAATCATGTGAACGAAACAAAAAACCGAGGTATACCGATAATTGTTGAAGAAGAAAGATGGGATGCCAACCGGGGCATCCCCAAGCTTAGATGCTTGAGTATCCTTAGAATATTTACTTGGAGTGCCTTGGGCATCCCAAAGCTTGAGGTCTTTCCTCTCTTTATTCTTATCACATCGGTAACTCCTCGTTCTTCGAACACTTCATCCACAAAAAACTTTAACAAAAACTTTGTGAGATCCGTTAGTATAATAAATCAAATCACTACCTTTAGGTACTGTTGAAAACTCATTACAATTTCATATTAGAACTATATCTGCGGTATTCCAACTTCACCATGGTTCATATGCCCCGATACTACCCATAGATTCATCAAAATAAGCAAACAACACACGAAAAACAGAATCTGTCTAAAACTGGACACTCTGTAGTAATCTGAAGGTTTAGTAAACTTCTGTAACTCCAAAAATTATGAAATAAATTTGAAACTTTGAAAAATTTGTACAGAAGTAAAGTGCAAAAAGTTTCAGACCCATTTGACTTTCCAGTAAAAAATGTAAAATCACGCGCTACAGCCAAAGTTTCTGTTTTTGTTCTGCACATAGTAAACAAGCAATCTAATCATCCTAAAACCAAAGCTCGGCACATTATTTTTATAATACAATGGATATATATAAGGGGATAATTATTTACAGAGAAACTTCCATGAAAAATTCTTCATTGTTTCTGTGAGCATGAACACAAGTGCTCAAGGTCGACCCTCACTTCTTCAATGCATAACTTTCCAATCACTTCTCTTTTTGAAAAACTTTTTAGGCATGAGAGGCAAGTATTTTTTTTGGTATTTTCATTCTTTAAAAAAAATTATGTTTCACCCACAACTAAACAGAAACAAAAAATAAAAAATAAATTCTACTTAGTGAAGAAAGCAAACAAGCATACACGAGAATATCAACCCCACGCTATTGCTCCCCGGCAACGGCGCCAGAAAAGAGCTTGATAATCCCCAAGTGCAAGGAATCATCGTAGCAATTTCCAAAGGTGGAAGTGATAAGTATGGAGTGTCGAACCGACAAGGAGCTAAAGGTAAGATAAATATTCTCTCAAGCCATATCTGCCACTGATACGACTCTACGTACACCGAACGTTTGCTTCCAACTAGCAACGAGAAATAAAACTATGTTGTGGGTATGAAGAGGATAACTTTGTATGATATCGGAGAGATAAAATATAAAAGTAGGTGCTGTTATCATAAATTTAGAATATATTGCTAAATATTATAAATAGCGAGTGTGAAATAATGGTGGATCGGGTACAGAATTGTCCTAGGAAATTGTTAACAAGACCGGTAATCACTATTGCAGTTTCATATGAGGGAGAGGCATAAGCTAACATAATTTCTCTACTTGGATCATATGCACTTATGATTGGAACTCTAGCAAGCATCTGCAACTACTAAAGATCATTAAGGTAAAACCCAAGCATAGCATTAAAGCTTCAAGTCCTCTTTATTCCCACACGCAACAACCCCCTTGCTCGGGTTTGTGTTTCAGTCACTCACCAACCCACTATAAGCGAATCATGAATGTATTGCAACACCCTACAACGGGAATCCTCACGCTTGCGCGACACGAAGGGAACCATAGGACAGCACCAGAGTAAAACATACAACTCATACCAATCTAGATCATCAATCAACCCAAAGACAAAGGATATCTACTCAAAACATCATAGGATGGCAACACATCATTGGATCATAATATGCGGCATAAAGCACCATGTTCAAGTAGGGATTATAGCAGGGTGCGGGAGAGTGGACCACATAAAAGAGATGAGGATGGTGATGATGATGGTGATGTTGATGAAGACGATCACCGCGGCGATGATCCCCCTTTTGATGGCACTCCGGTGCCACCGAGAGAGAGGAGGAGAGGTTCTCCCCCTTATGCTTCCTCCTCCATGGCCTCCCCCCTAGATGGGGAGAGGTTCTCCCTCTAGTCCTTGGCCTTCATGGTGATGATGGCCCCCTCCGGCAGAGTGCCAGAGAGGGCCTATATTGGTTTTCGGTGGCTACGGAGGCTTATGGCGACGGAACTCCCGATCTAGGTTAATTTTCCGAGGTTTCTGTATTTATAGGAATTTTTGGCGTTGGTCTCACGTCAAGGAGGTGCCCGACGCGTCCACGAGGCAGGCCCACACGCCTGTGGGGGGACACCCTCGTGGACGCCCCGGGACTCTCCTGGCCCAACTCTTTTACTCCGGGGTCTTCTTTTGGTCCATAAAAATCGTCAAAAATTGGCACATCAATTGGACTCCATTTTATATTCCTTTTCTGTAAAACTCAAAAACAAGGAAAAAACGGAAACTGGCACTGGGCTCTAGGTTAATAGGTTAGTCCCAAAAACCATATAAAATAGCATATAAATGCATATAAAACATCCAAGGTTGATAATATAATAGCATGAATACTTCATAAATTATAGATACGTTGGAGACGTATCAGGGCCCTGCTCAACAAGACAAGAAAAAGAGAATAAGAGGTTTGCAAGAAGAAGAAAAGCAAACACAAAATAGAAACGCGAAGAGAATCAATGCACTTACCCGAACACCAGCGAGAGCCGTCTTGGGGCCTCCTAGAGGATGGCCGCCTTCGCAGCAGCCTCTTGCCACTTGGTCACGGCGACCGAGGCCTTGGGCTTCTTGGGCCGGCTATCGTACAGCCCAACGTCGGCCCGACATTTCGGCGCGCCGCCTATTGCTATCAGCACGACCAAGGTGCCGGCGCCTGTCCTGTCGTCGCCGTGGGCGCGGTGCGGCTTGTCGTGTTCCTCATCGTCATCAGGCCACCCTTCGAGGCCGCCTTCTCCGGAGCCGCCTACTCCTTCGCCGCCACCTCCGGCGGCCACCCCCAGCTTGGGGTCATCCATGTCACTCTCCGCCCAGTCTTCCTGGTACTGATGACATGGGGTTGGCGCGCCGTCTGCCGTCTGGCCTGGGAAGTGTTGCTTTGCAGCCGAGTGGTCAGGCGGCAAGAAGAAATTTGAATTGATAAAGACAAAAAATCTAGAAGACTCACCGCAGCCGGCGGGTGTGCGCGGCTCTACGAATCCTTGCCGAACCGCCACTCCATCTCCGACAACTTGTAGTTGGAGAAGAAGTTGACCAACCTGACCACCTCCATGTCCGGTAGTTCCTTGGTGCACATCCGATATGAGTCCCGACGCCCAGTCATGTTGCTGATGAGGTGGGGCCGGGCTTGGAGGGGAAGCACTCGGCGTGCCACGAAGGCAGTCAGCAAGTCTGAGGCCATGAGGCCCTCCTCCTTCGTCATCTCTTGGAGTCGGGCGAGAGCGGAGGAGGAGGCGACCGACAGCTTATTCGGCCGAAACTGCGAGTTGGTGTGGGGCTCGGCAGGTGGGCCGGCTACGTAAGCTGGCAGGTTGGCGTAGTCCCTCGCCGAGTGGATGTTCTCGATGTAGAAGTAAGACCTGTGTACCACAACTTGGCCGACTGCAGCGAGGCGAGGGCCAGGAAGCAGACCTCGGAACCTGAACGCCGCACCGTGATGCAGGCCCTGCACTGGGTCACCTCGTCTTTGGCGGAAACGCCGAGTTTGAGGTAGAAGAGCTCCCCCCAGAGCTCAAGGGTGGGGAGCACGCCGAGATATCCTTTGCACAGGGTGACGAAAGCGGAGAGCAGCACCATCGTGTTTGGTGTGAGATGGTGGGGCTGTACCTTGTAGAAGGTGAGGAAGGAGCGGAAGAAGCTGCTCACCAGTAGACCGAAGCCGCGAAGGAAGTGCGACCGGAAGACGATGCGTTCGCCGTTCGCCGGTGCCAGCGAGATCTCTGCCTCGGGAGGAATGGGCATCTTTACGTCCGTCGTCCGGGGCAGCCACCTCGTTGGTCGAAGGAAGATGAGGTGGTCGTTGTGGACGTTGGAGCCATCCCAGTCCCCGGAGCGTCCGCTGCCGCTTACCATGGACGCGGGAGCTCGACGGTGGCACGCCGCGGTGATGAAGAGGGGCGGAGCCACATCGGGGCGAAGAAGCCTTGCGGCGGCGGATGCGGCAGCGCTCCAGCGACGAGAGGCAGCGCGGCTGCAGCGGAGTGGCTAGGGAGGCAAAGGAAGAAGAAGGCAAAGGGAGAGGAGGGCGCGCATGCGTTCTGCCGCCCCCTCCCCCTACTTAGAGCCCCGCGGCGGTGGAGCCAAGGGGGTGCGAATTGGGGGGTGCGAGATTAACTGCGCCCACTCCCCCACGATCCCGCATTTGTCGCGCCATAACGGCATGTATTCAACACGCATGGGAAGCGCAACCGCCTGCCTCGGCTGCAGCGGATCTGCGCGCGCAGAGGCCCTGTAGTGGCGGGCCTAGGCCTGCGGCGGCGTCCCGTCACGCGCGTGGGCTGGCCGGCCGGCCTGGTCAACTAGCGCTGCGTGGCGTGCGAGCAACGGGCGGCAAGCCAGCCACCCGGCTGGCAGGCCACTCGGCCTCCACCGTGACTATTCGAATTCACCAGGCGGCCGACTGCTCCTCGGCCGGCTCCTAGCAGTCGGCTTCTCTGGAAGACGGACGAAATAAGATCACCAAGACACTCGCAGTAGGAAGCTGCTGAGGCACCTCGATTTTCAGCCGCGACACCTCACCAGCTTCGGGGACTACTGTCGGAGTAAATGACCACGGGTAGCCTCATCGGCTCCCTATGATATTTCAAGACATTGGGGTTAGTTGCGCCCGTCGCACCTCCTGAACGCACGACCGGCTTCTTGGGCTGGCTGGTCTAGTAGGCCGACTACTAGAAGGCGGCAAGACATCAGAAGGCGGCTACGAGGAGGCTGTCTCCTAGCAGGCGGCCCCTCGTACCAATTTTTTTTGCACCCACATAACTGTGAAGGGACGGGGCGTGGCTACAATGCGACCTGCCACCTCTGAATCTAGGGCTGAGCGCAGCTATAGTATGGGCATACCCAACGGACGCCCCTCACCCAGCGGGGTACTGTAGCCACGATGTCTGTGACATCGGCTACTACCTAGGGAGCTACGCTCCCACAACGGCCGGTCGGTACGGCCCGCAGGCGGCGGGCCCTACCTGTCGGCGAGCCCCAGAAGGCGGCGAATCCCCAGCAGGTGGCAACGAGGGCGGGCCGCCTCCTAGCAGGCGGCCCCCTCCCCCTCAAAGTCTATGCGCCATTAACCAAAAGAGACGGGGTGTGGATACAGTGAACACCCACCAGGTAGCAGGACTGTAGCCACGCTCCCCGCAACAAAACATCCATCATCACTAGCAAGACTACGGTGCAAAATTATCAACCAGACCCGCAAGCGGCGGACACGGCCTATCGGCCGAGTACACAACAGCCGACGGGACCCACCAAGCGGCAGGACCCAGCAGCCGGCGGAGAAGCCGACGTCTAGAGACATTGACGACCGGGTCCTACACCCAGCCAGATTACCATTGTACCCCTGGGGTAGGCCTATATAAACCCCCAGGCTTCCCCATGCAAAGGGTTCAGACTTTAGAGATCACACACGCACCCCATAGAGAGAGGAGTAGAGCTAACCTTGTTCTTCTTCCTCCTCTAGCCAAACAGCTCAAGGAGCAACTTGTAGCTACTCTATTGATCATAGTCATCATGCGGAGACCTCGTAGAGCAGGACTAGGGGTGTTATTTCCATGGAGAGCATCGAACCTGGTTAGGATTCGCAGGCATATGCGGTCTCGCTCACTCCCGCTTCTAGAGCCCGGCGACGTACTCTTGTCCCTTTCCATGATTAGCCACCCCCTGGCATATGTTGCTACACATCCCCGACACTCGACCGCGAGAACTGCGGTAACCACCTGATTTGTGGACGAGATGTATAGTATCATCGGTTCACATGTTACTAGTGTCGCCAGGATTGGATTCGTGGCGAGGAGAGCTTCTATTTCTTCCAGGGATGTCGCGGCCTCCTCAGTCCATTTAAATGTTTTAGCTTGCTTTAATAGCCCATACAGGGGCAGGGCCTTCTCACCGAGTCGTGATATGAAGCGACTAAGGTAGCCACGCAGCCCGCTAATTTTTGTGCATGTTTGAGCTCTTTTGGAACCTACAATCGATCCTAGGCTCGGATTTTGGCCGAGTTGGCCTCGATTCCTTGGCTGGATACGGTGAAGCCGAGGAGTTTGCCAGTTCAGACTCCGAAGATGCACTTTTCTGGACTAAGTTTAATCTGATATCCCCGTAAGCTAGCAAATGTATCCGAAGGTTGTCTACCAATTGTCCGACATGTTTGGTTTTGACAACCACATCGTGAACATAGGCCTCAACGGTCTTCTCGGTGTGTGTTTTCAAGCATGTTTGAATCATGCGTTGGTAGGTGGCGTCAGCGCTTTTTAATCCGAAGGGTATCATGTTGAAGCAGAACGACCCATAGGGTGTAATAAATGTTGTGGCTGCCTGGTCTGATTCCTGCATCTTTATTTGATGGTATCCCGAATAGGCATCCAGGAAGCATAATACATCATGGCCTACCGTGGCATCTACAATCTGATCAATGCGGGGTAGGGGGAATGGGTCTTTGGGGCAGGCTCTATTGAGGTCTTTGAAATCTACGCACGACCACCAGGACCTATCCTTCGTTGGTACCACGACCATATTGGCAAGCCAATCAGGGTATTTTATATCTCGGATGAGCCCGGCTCTAGTAGTTTAGCCAGTTCCTAACCCATTGCTTGATGCTATGGCTTGGGAAAACGTCTAAGTGTTTGCTTGACTGGCTTATAGCCATTTAGTACGTTCAAGCTATGTTCTGCGAGCCTGCGGGGTATCCCCGGCATGTCGGAAGGGTGCCAGGTGAATATGTCCCAATTCTCCCTAAGGAAAGTGTGCAAGGCCTTTGCAATTTCTGGGTCCAGGTTTGCCCCATGGACACGCTTTTGGCGGGGTTCGTTGGGTGCACCTGTAATTTTACTATTTCATCGGCTGGTTTGAATGAAGTAGACTTCGGTTGTTTGTCGAGGATGACATCCTCCCAGTCGACTTCGGCACGCAACATGGTTAGTTCTTTGGCCGGGAAGGCTTCGGACAGGGTCTCAAGGGCGAGCGACGTCGTCTTGTTATCGACTTTAAGTGCTCTGTCGGGGTAGCTCGAGATGGTGATGATCCCTTTTTGGCCAGGCATTTTAAGCTTCATGTAGCCGTAATGCGGTACCCCGTGGAATTTAGAGAAGGCATCCCATGCGAGGAGGGCGTGGTATCTGCCTTGAAAGGCGTGATATGCAATGTGACCTCCTCAGAGCGGTAATTATCCGGTGTTCCAAAGACCACATCCGTGGTTATTTTTCCACTACAACATGCTTCTCGACCAGGGACTATACCTTTAAAGGTGGTGGAACTCTATTCTATGCATGATTTATCGATGTGCATCCTATCCAGAGTATCTGCGTATATTAGATTTTGGCTGTTGCATCCGTCCATAAGGACCTTCTGAAGCCGGCAGCTGCCTACAATTGGGTTGAGGACCAAAGCGGCGGGGCACCTGTTCGGGGTTGACTTTGGCTGATCGTTATGATTGATGGTGATCGGCGTGTCTATCCACGCACCTCCGGCCGGCACATGCTGAATGGAATTGATTTCTCGCAGGGCCTGTTTGCATTCATTGCTAGAGGCAAAGGTCTCGTAGATCATCAAGACCTCGTCCTCGTCTGAGGATTTTTTTAGCGTGGCGGGAGGTACCTGCCAGGATGGGGGGTCCCCCTTTTGCTACTTGTCTTAACACCCAACAGTCTCGAAGGCTGTGGGTTGGGCAAGAGTTAATTAGGATAGCATGGGTCAGACATGGCTTATCTACAGAGCTGTCCAAAGTCGTCCCAGGGTGGCCGGAGGATTTCTTCTTCCGAGGTCGTTCACCCGGAGTGTTCCATTTCCGAGACCCACGCCGAGCTGCTGATTCAGATGCCCGAGGTAATCCTCACAGATCGAATCCGTGTTTTCCTCGGTGAGCCAGGAATCTTCAATGGTGCAGAACCGCGATACTAGTTCGGATAATTTTAGGAGCATTTGAACAAAGCAACGAGCGAGGGCATTTGAGACGCCTTTATCCTTGCATCTGCGCTGGAAAGCGGAAACTATATCAGAGTCCAGATAATCTGATATCTTGTCTTTAACTGACAGGAATCTAGTCCAGTACTCCCTGATCGATTCGTCTGGGAGTCGCTGCACATAGGCCAGATCCCAGATGTCGGGCAGGCCAGAGTTATCGGGGCGATACTCTGCGTGGGAGATTAGCGAATGAGTTCTGATCTTAACAGATTGTGGGTTCCAGACCTCATGTCTGCTAGAACTACGTCGGTTTTCCCCAAAGAGGAAGGGATGATGCAGCACAACGACGGTAGGTATTTCCCTCAGTGACGAGACTAAGGTTATCGAACTAGTAGGAGAACCACGCAACACTACGTGAACGGCACCTGCACACAAATAACAAATACTCGCAACCAGACGTATTAAAGGGGTTGTCAATCCCTTTCGGGTAACGACGCCAGAAATTGGCAAGTAGACGGGATAAAAATTGTGATATATTGATAGATGCAAATAAAATTCAACGAGGCATTTTTGGGTTTTTGGATAATATGGATCTAAAATAAAAGAAAATAAAAATAGATCGTGAAGGCAAATATAATAAAGAAGAGACCTGGGGGCCGTAGATTTCACTAGTGGCTTCTCTCGAGAAAAATAGCATATGGTGGGTAAACGTATTACTGTTGGGCAATTGATAAAACTTCAAATAATCATGATGATATCCAGGCAATGATCATTATATAGGCATCATGTCCACGATTAGCAGACTGACTCCTTGCTGCATCTACTACTATTACTCCACACATCGACCGCTATCCAACATGCATCTAGTGTATTAAGTTCATGGAGAAACGAAGTAATGCAATAAGAATGATGACATGATGTAGACAAGATCTATTTATGTAGAAATAGACCCCATCTTGATATCCTTAATAGCAAAGATACATACGTGTCGGTTCCCCTTCTGTCACTGGGATCAAGCCCCATAAGATCGAACCCATCACGAAGCACCCCATTGCAAGATAAATAGATCAAGTTGGCCAAACAAAACCCAAATATAGGAGAAGAAATACGAGGCTATAAGTAATCATGCATATAAGAGATCAAAAGACTCAAATAACTTTCATGGATAAAAACATAGATCTAATCATAAACTCAAAGTTCATCGGATCCCAACAAACACCCCGCAAAAAGAGATACATCAAACAGATCTCCAAGAGACCATTGTATTGAGAATCAAGAGAGAGAGAGAGATCCATCTAGCTACTAACTACGGACCTGTAGGTCTACAATGAACTACTCACGCATCATTGGAGAGGCACCAATGAGGATGATGAACCCCTCCGTGTTGGTGTCTAGATTGCAGCTGGTGGTTCTGAAACTTGCAGCAGCTGTAATTGATTTTCATCGACTCCCCTAGGGTTTCTGGAATATTGGGGTATTTATATAGCAAAGAGGCGGTGCGGGAGGCCACCGAGGTGGGCACAACCCACTTGGGTGCGTGTGGGGGCCCAGGCGCGCCCTAGTGGGTTGTGCACCCCTCAGAGCACCCCCAGGAGCTTCTCTGGCCCATTGGGTGTCTTTTGGTCCATAAAAATTTCACAAAAAGTTTCTTTGCATTTGGACTCCGTTTGGTATTAATTTCCTGCGATGTAAAAAACAAGCAGAAAATAGCAACAGACACTGGGCACTATGTCAATAGGTTAGTACCAAAAAATGACATAAAATGATTATAAAATGATTGTAAAACATCCAAGAATGATAATATAACAACATGGAACAATAAAAAATTATAGATATGTTGGAGACGTATCAGCATCCCCAAGCTTAACTCCTGTCGTCCTCGAGTAGGTAAATGATAAAAACATAATTTTTGATGTGGAATGCTGCCTAACATGTTCATCACATATTCTTTTCTTTGTAGCATGGACATTTGGACTTTTATATGGTTCAAAGCAATAGTCTAGTTTTGATATGAGGACTTTAATACTCAAGCATATCACTTGCAACCATGTCTTTCAAAATATCAACACTAAAGCAACATATCCCTAGCCCATTATGCTGAATAATTGGTCCATTCATGAAACACACTTGCATATTAGCTAGACCCAATGCTCAAGTACGATCATAGTTCCGCTTAGTTGGTGCTTTATAAGAGAAGATGGAGAGTCAAATAAAAATAAAATTGCATAAAGTAAAAGAAAGGCCCTTCGCAGAGGGAAGTAGGGATTTGTAGAGGTGCCTGAGCTCAAAGCATAAAAAAATATAGACAAAACAATTTGAGAGGCATGCTTTTCTTGTCAACGAAAACGATCGAGTAGTTCCCAATACTTTCCATGCTAGATATATCATAGGTGTTTCCCAAACGAAAAATAAAGTTTATTCCTTTTTCAACCATACTTTCACTTTCCATGGCTAACTGTATCCATGGGTGCCTTCCATACCAACACTTTCCAAGGAATTTATTATTTGACAACATAAAGTAAATTCATTTTTTCATTTCGGCATTGGGCATCCCTAATACCTTTGCCTTACTCTTGTGCAATGACAAGTGAATAAAAACTCATCTTGAGAATAACATATCTAGCATGGAAATATATTAGCCACCCCCTACTGTTTCATGAGCGGTACGAGCACACAAAAGAGAAATTTATTTCTAAAATTAGAGATGTCACATAAAAATTTGCTTAGAATGGCAAAAGAATACCGCATATAGGTAGGTATAGTGGACTCATGTGGAAAAACTAGTTTAAAGGATTTTGGATGCACAAGTAGTGATCATACTTAGTGCAAACGAAGGCTAGCAAAAGATTGAGAAGCATCCAATCAAGAAACGAAAAATCTCATAAGTGAGTATTAAGCATAACTAACACCGAATAATGCACCACAAGTAGGATGTAATTTCATTGCATAACTATTGACTTTCATGCTTTCATAGGGAATCACAAACCTTAACACCAATATTCTTACTAAAGCATAATTATTCATCAACATGACTCACATATCATATCATCATATCTCAAAACTATTACAAAGAATCAAGTTTATTTTGTCCAATGATCTTCATGAAAGTTTTTATTATATCCTCCTTGGATATCTATCACTTTGGGAATAGTTTCATATGTTGCTTTAATAAGCTCAAACAAATATAAGTGAAGAACATGAGCATCATATTTCTTTCTCTCAAAATAATTTAAGTGAAGCAAGAGAGATTTTATTAAAAAAATTACTAACTCTCAAATAAATCTAAGTGAAGCATGAGTGCATTTCTTCAAAAATACTAAATCACACCATTCTCAAAAAGATATAAGTGAAGCACTAGAGCAATTCCATAGCTCATAAAAATTTAAGTGAAGCATAGAGAGCAATTCTAACAAGTCATAGCATAATTTTGGCTCTCTCAAATAGGTGTGTCTAGCAAGGATTCATGACTTAAAATAAAAAGCAAAACAAGCAAAGACTTGTATCATACAAGATGCTCCAAGCAAAACACATAATATGTGATGAATAAAAATATAGTTCCAAGTAAAATATCGATGGTTGTTAGAAGAAAGAGGGGGTGCCACTCGAGGGTGTCCCCAAGCTTAGTTGCTTGATACTTCTTGAATATTATCTTGGAGTGCCATGGGCATCCCAAATCTTAGCCTTTTTCTAATCCTTATTCCTTCATCCATCGTAATATCACCCAAAACTTGAAAACTTCAATCACACAAAACTCAACAAAACCTTCGTGAGATCCATTAGTATAAGAAAGCAAATCACTACTATAATTACTATTGGAAACACATTCAAATTTTATTTTTGCATTATATCTACTGTATTCCAACTTTTCTATGGCAAAAACTCTTCAAAGGAAACCATAGAATCATCAAAACAAGCACACAATGCAAAGAAAATAGAATCTGTCAAAAACAGAACAGTCTGTAGCAATCTGAATATTTCGAATACTTCTTTTACTCCAATTCTGAAAAATTAGGAACAATGTGAGAAATTTGTGCATCAATCTTTTGCAAAAACAATCAGTATTTTATCATGCTTCTATTAAAATCAAAAAATATTTTCGTGAGCGCAAAATTTTCTGTTTTTCAGCAAGATCAAATCAAGTATCACCCAACATGATACCCAATGCTTTGCTTGGCACAAACACTAATTAAAACACACACAAAAACACAATCATAACAGTAGCATAATTGTGCAAACACTCAAGAACAGAAAGAAAAAGACAAAAATAAAGTTTATTCATTAGGTTGCCCCCCAACAAGCTTTTTCTTTATAGCCATTAAGATTGGCTTAAGATTTCAATGGTTCTCACATGAAAGATAAGAATTCAAGCACAAAGAGAGCATCAAGAAACATATGACAAACACATTTAAGTGTAACATACTTCCTATGCGTAGGAATTTTATAAGCAAACAAATTATCACGACAAGAAATATCTAACATATGCACGGAAGAAGAAAGAAATAATAACGATCTCAACATAACGAGAGGTAATTTAGTAACATAAAATTTCCACCATAAAATTTCCCTCTCTCATAATAATTACCTGTAGGATCATAATCAAATTCAACAATATAGCTATCATATAAAATTTTCTCTTCATGATCCACATGCATAAAAGTTTTATAACCTTCCAAGATAGTGGGATTAACATCAACTAAAGTCATGACTCTCCAAACCCACTTTTATCAAAAATTTCATAAGATTGAACACTCTCCAAATATGTGGGATTATTTTTACCTAGAGTTGACACTCTTCCGAACCCTCTTTTTATTGCAAACATATTCATCATGAGGCTTAAATAAACTATCAAGATCATAAATATTATTATCACCCCAATCATGATCATTGCAATAAGTGTGGACATAGCAATATTAGCATCCCCAAGCTTGGGGTTTTGCATATTATTTGCACAATTGACATTAATAGAATTTATAATAACATCATTGCAATCATGCTTTTCATCCAAGGATCTATCATGAATCACTTTATAAATTCCTTTGTTTAACACTTCATCACAATTTTCAGATTCATAAATCTCAAGCAAAACTTTATAAAGATAATCTAGTGAACTCAATTCACTAGCAATTTATTCATCATAATTGGATCTCTTGAAAAGACTAGCAAGTGGATGAGGATCCATATCAATAGATTTTTAGCAAGCAAAGATGCAAGTAAATAGAAGGCACATGGCAACACAAGCAAAGATGAGATCTAACAAGAAAACGACGAACGAAAAAGGGGCGAATAAAAATGGCAAATTTATGTGAAGTGGGGGAGAGGAAAACGAGAGGTAAATGGCAAATAATGTAAATTGCAAGGAGATGATATTTGTGATTAGGAACCTGGAGGATGTTGATGATGTCTCCCCGGCAACGGCGCCAAAAATTCCTTTTGATGTCTGCTTGAACTACGTCGGAATTTCCCCAAAGAGGAAGGGATGATGCAGCACAGCGACGATAGGTATTTCCCTCAGTGATGAGACCAAGGTTATTGAACAAGTAGGAGAACCATGCAACACTACGTGAACGGCACCTGCGCACAAATAACAAATACTCGCAACCCGACGTATTAAAGGGGTTGTCAATCCCTTTCGGGTAACGGCGCCAGAAATTGGCAAGTAGACGGGATAAAAATTGTGATAGATTGATAGATGCAAATAAAAGCAAATAAAATTCAGCGAGGTATTTTTGGGTTTTTGGATGATATGGATCTGAAAATAAAAGCAAATAAAAATAGATTGCGAAGGCAAATATAATAAAGAAGAGACCTGGGGGTCGTAGATTTCATTAGTGGCTTCTCTCGAGAAAAATGGCATACAGTGGGTAAACGAATTACTGTTGGGCAATTGATAAAACTTCAAATAATCATGACGATATCCAGGCTATGATCATTATATAGGCATCATGTCCAAGATTAGTAGACCGACTCCTGCCTTCATCTACTACTATTACTCCAAACATCGACCGCTATTCCAGCATGCATCTAGTGTATTAAGTTCATGGAGAATCGGAGTAATGCAATAAGAACGATGACATGATGTAGACAAGATCTATTTATGTTGAAAATAGACCCCATCTTGTTATCCTTAATAGCAACGATGCATACGTGTCGGTTCCCCTTCTGTTACCGGGATCAAGCACTGTAAGATCGAACCCATCACGAAGCACCTCTTCCCATTGCAAGGTAAATAGATGTAACGCCCTCGATGCGTCTATATCTCCCACGTGTCGAAGTACGACTTAGAGGCATAACCGCATTGAAAGCAATGTCGCAAGTGAGGTAATCTTCACAAACAACCCATGTAATACATAAGGGAAAGAGATACATAGTTGGCTTACAATCGCCACTTCACACAATTACATGAATAAAGCATTACATCAATCAGATACAATCAAGGTCCGACTACGGAACCAAAATAAAAGAAGAAGCCCCCAAATGCTACACAGATCCCCGATCGACCCCAACTGGGCTCCACTACTGATCAACTGGAACGAAACAACACAAAGGACAAGATCTTCATCGAGCTCCTCCTTGAGCTTCGTTGCGTCACATGCTCGGTAACATCGGCACCTGCAAACTGGTTTTGGAAGTATCTGTGAGTCACAGGGACTCAGCAATTTCACACCCTCGCGATCAAGACTATTTAAGCTTATAGGAAGGGTAAAAGGTATGAGGTGGAGCTGCAGCAAGCGACTAGCATATATGGTGGCTAACCTATTCGCAAAAGAGAGCGAGAAGAGAAGGCAAAGCACGATCGAGAAACTATGATCCAAAAGTGATCCTAGAACAACCTACGTCAAGCATTACTCCAACACCGTGTTCACTTCCCGGACTCCGCCGGAAAGAGACCATCACGGTTACACACGCGGTTGATGTATTTTAATTAGGATCAACTTCAGGTTTTCTACAACCGGACGTTAACAAATTCCCATCTGCCCATAACCGCGGGCATGGCTTTCGAAAGTTCAAATCCCTACAGGGGTGTCCCAACTTAGCCCATCACAAGCTCTCACGGTCAATGAAGGATATTCCTTCTCCCAAGACAATCCGATCAGGCTCGGCATCCAGGTTACAAGACATCCTCGACAATGGTAAAACAAGTCCAGCAAAGCCGCCCGATGCGCCGACATCTTGATGGGAGCTGCACATATCTTGTTCTCAGGGCAACACCGGATAGGTCAAGCTACGAGTAAAACCAGCCCTCAAGTTTCCCCGAGGTGGCCCCGCAGGCTGCCCATTTCGGACCAACACTTAGACAAGCACTGGCCTGGGGGGGGGGGGGGTTAAAATAAAGATGACCCTTAGGCTGGCCTAACCCAAGTGAAAAAGAGGCTAGGTGGAGAATGGTAAAACCAAGGTTGGGCCTTGCTGGAGGAGTTTTATTCAAAGCAAACTGTCAAGGGGTTCCCATTATAACCCAACCGCGTAAGGAACGCAAAATCCGGGAACATAACACCGATATGACGGAAACTAGGGCCACAAGAGTGGAACAAAACACCAGGCATAAGGCTGAACCTTCCACCCTTTAGCAAGTATATAGATGCATTAATTAAATAAGAGATATTGTGATATCCCAACAAAATAACCATGTTCCAAACATGGAACAAGCTCCAATCTTCACCTGCAACTAACAATGCTATAAGAGGGGCTGAGCAAAGCGGTAACATAGCCAAACAACAGTTTGCTAGGACAAGGTGGGTTAGAGGCTTGGTTCAACAATATGGGAGGCATGATAAGCAAGTGGTAGGTATCGCAGCATAGGCATAGCAAAAGAGCGAGCAACTAGCAAGCAAAGATAGAAGTGATTTCGAGGGTATGGTCATCTTGCCTGAAATCCCGCAAGGAAGAAGAACGAGTCCATGAAGAAGACAAACAGATATAGACGAACGGGTCCTCACAAACGCGACGTTATCAGAACCAACCCGAAGAAGCAACACCGGAAAGAAGCACACACCATAGTAAACAACCAACACATGAACATGATATGATATGCGGGATGCGGTATGCGATGCATATGCATGATTTGGAAAGGAAAGATTGAACCTGGCCTCAACTTGGAAATCCAAGAGTTCCACTGGAAAGGGGAGGTGATTTTGGTTGAAATCGATATAAAGATCACCGGAATCGGATGCACGGTTTGGAAATGGCAAGCAAAACAAATATGGCACCGGTCTGCGATACACAGCAAGTGACCAACTAAATACATCAAGATAAATATGCTACAACACTCAAACATGACAACAAAATATAAACACTGAGCTATGGCTAATTCATCCATTAACAGGTTCAAACAAGCATGGCAAAAGTGCAAATGATAACAGGTTTCAGACTTAGTGAAATTAACGCAAGTCTGGAATTTAACATCAGGTAGCACACTTTGGAGCATGAAAACTACATGCTATAGGAACTTAACATGGCAAGGCAAGGCATGGCATGAAGCTACTCAAAACACTTAACAAAAGTCCCTTAGTGACCTTGAGCCAAAAGGGATCATAAAATACAATTGCAAGCATGTGAACATGGCAAAAACATAAACAGATCTCAGACTTAGTGAAAAACTGGAGCATGCAAAACAGTTAACGAGTAGGCATGTTCACGAGCTCGATGCACTCACTACAGAACATGGCATGACTAACTAATCATACACCCATCAAGAAGACATGGCATAGAAAGTAGACATGGCAAGAACAATAACATAGCATGCACGGATCAATAGCAACATCCTCGGCAAAATCGCTAACAAGTCAACAATCTGCCAGGATTCACGATATAGCAAAAGTAGAGCTCGATTGACTCAAGCTAGGGTGCTCCATAAATGCAAACAAAGACATGGATGGATAGATCACCACAATATTAACAAAACATCCTTACTGATCATCCTCAGAAGAGGCACAGATCGCTAGGAAACAACATGACCATATGGCATAACGACAAAATCAGGACAAGGGCTTGGAGAAATTCTAAGTCCCTGAAATCAGCATTACTGATTACACTACTTTGCAAGTTTGTGCTAGTCACCATAAATCTCACAAAAATACATGGTAAGCACCACTGTAAAGATGGCATGGCATATAACAAAACACATGTAGAGCTCAACATCATAGCATGCACACATTAATCATGGCAAAAATGACAAAATGCCATTTGCTAAAATAGATCTGACAAATTCCTCAAATAGCTCTCTTCCAACAGCATTTCGGGCATCAAGATGAGCTCAAATGAAAATGGTGAAATGAGATGAAATGATGTACTCTTCGAGGCGAACATTTTGATATGCTACGCACATGAATCGGAGCTATGAGTTGAGAGTTACGATGCGGTGAAATGTACAAAAAACTACTGGGACTTGGCAGTTTCAGGAAAAAAACAGATGCGTGTTGGATAACCAAAAGATGCTCGGGGCGAGGTTTAGGCGGGCCTCACCTAGCGGGCCTGGCCCAGGAAGGACGGAGAGGCAGGCCGACGAGCTGGGCCGGTTGCTAGGCCAGCCGAAGGACCACGAGGCCCACGGGGAGGTCAACGGGGGTGCTGGAGGCATCGTCCTCCTCCTCGATCCCGCCTGGATCGAGGGAGGCAGAGGTGGCTCGTCGCCGGCGCCGGAGATGAACGACGGCGGCGGGCGTGGATCGGCGCAGAGGTGGCCGGATCTGGTCCCTCTGGACCCTTCCCGGCCGGATTCGTTGAGAGGGACGCCGGTGGAGCTTGGGGCGGTGGCGCGCCGGCGAAGCAGACGGCGAGGAGGCACGGGACACCAGCGGCGACCGGCAGAGGGCGGGAGGCAGCGGCCGGCGAACGAAGGACGGCGGCGGCCGGCGAACGAAGGACGGCGGCGGCCGGTGAACGAAGGACGGCGGCGGACGGCGAGGCAGGCGGAGCAGCGAGGCAGACAGGGTGGCGAGGGCGGCGCGTACCGGATCAGGCGACGGGGACTCGGGCCCGGGCGGGCCCCGGATGTGCTTCGCGGGCCCAACGATGAAGTGGGCGCGGCGGGGATAGGTGGCGGCCTCCGATTGGATGCGGCGGCGGGGAAGGGTGACGTGGCATCTCCTGATAGGCCGGAGTGAGGTGGCCGGGCGAGCGAACATGTCCGGCCGGCGCGGGATGAAATGTCCGGCGGCGGCGGGGAAGGTTAGGGTAGGGTTTCGTCCGCGAATTTCGGGAGAGGAGCGCATATTTATAGGTAGAGGGAGCTAGGAGAGTCCAAATGAGGTGCGGTTTTCGGCCACGCGATCATGATCGAACGACCGAGATGATGGAGAGGTCTTAGGTGGGTTTTGGGCCACTTTGGAAGGGTGTTGGGCTGCAACACACACGAGGCCTTTTCGGTCCCTCGGTTAACCGTTGGAGTATCAAACGAAGTCCAAATGGTACAAAACTTGACAGGCGGTCTACCGGTAGTAAACCAAGGCCGCATGAAAAGTCTCGGTCCAATCCGAGAACGTTTAACACCTGCACACGAAAAGAAGTAGAAAGGGGCACCGGGTGACATAGGAGCGCCGGATTGCAAAACAGACAATGGGGAAAATGCTCGGATGCATGAGATGAACACTGTATGCAAAATAAATGCACATGATGACATGATATGCAATGCATGACACGCAAGCAAAGACAAGACAACAACAGCGAATAACTGGAAGACACCTGGCACATCGGTCACGGGGCGTTACAATAGATCAAGTTAGACCAAAAACCTAATATCGGAGTAGAAATACGAGGCTATAAGTAATCATGCATATAAGAGATCAAAAGACTCAAATAACTTTCATGGATAAAAACATAGATCTGATCATAAACTCAAAGTTCATCAGATCCCAAAAAACACACCGCAAAAAGAGTTACATCAAATAGATCTCCAAGAGACCATTGTATTGAGATTCAAAAGAGAGGGAGGAAGCCATCTAGCTAGTAACTACAGAGCCGTAGGTCTACAACGAACTACACATGCATCATCGGAGATGCACCAATGAGGATGATGGACCCCTCTGTGATGGTGTCTAGATTGGATCTGGTGGTTCTAGAACTTGCGGCGGCTGGAATTGATTTTTGTCGACAACCCTAGGGTTGTTGGAATATTGGGGTATTTATAGAGCAAAGAGGCGGTGCAGGAGGCCACCGAGGTGGGCATAACCCACGTGGGTGCACCTGGGGGGGGGGGGCAGGCATGCCCTGGTGGGTTGTGCCCCCTCGGGGCATCCCCCAGGTGCTTCTCTGGCCCATTGGTTGTATTCTGGTCCATAAAAATCCACAAAAAGTTTCGTTGCATTTGGACTCCGTTTGGTATTGATTTCCTGCGATTTAAAAAACAAGCAGAAAACAACAACAAGCACTGGGCACTATGTCAATAGGTTAGTACCAAAAAATTATATAAAATGATTGTAAAACATCCAAGAATGATAATATAACAGCATGGAACAATCAAAAATTGTAGATACATTGGAGACGTATCAAGACCCAGTTCACCTTGTCTGGCGTCGAATTTGTGGTCGTCGGGTGGGAAAAATTAGCACGGAGGTCGGCCTCATCAGCCGCTTTGGCAGGCTGCCGTCCGACTCACTTTTTAAGGAGTATCTTAGCCCCTCGTTCTTGGCGGAATTCCCCGCAGGGATCGAAGAAGGGCCATGTTTTGCGTTGGCTTTACATGGAGGTGTGTTGGTGACCGAAGCTTTGGGCACATGAGTGAGCCCTTCTAGTTCGAGGTCGTTGATCGACGATCCCATCAATCTCTTCATCGATCGCACATCGAAACTCTCAATGAAGGCACCAGTGTCGGTGTCAAAACCGACAGACCTCAGGGTAGGGGGTCCCAAGTTGTGGATCTTGGATCGAGGGTAACAGGAACGAAGGAGGCAGTGTTTACCCAAGTTTAGGCCCTCTTAAAGGAGGTAAAATCCTACGTCCTACTCTTGTTTATATTGATGCAGATGTATCGAGTACAGAGTTGATCTACCACGAGATCATAATGTGTGGTCTAACTCTAAGGCTCGGTGAATGATTTTGCGTTGATGTCCCCCCTACGGTCTAAATCCTATGGCTTATATACACGCCAGGGAGGGTATCTAGGGTTACAAGGTCGGTAGCTATGAGCCAGGTGGCGGCAGAGATCTTGGAGTATACATCAAGTCTACGGGGGTGCCAGTCTTGATCACGCCTCCTGCGTATAGCTTCCGGAATCCATCTCGATCACAGATGAAGGCTTGCCGGCCCAACCCGAGGAGAATGGGCCAGGGTTAATACCCCCTTATCCAAAACACCGTCAAGTGGGTTCAACCGTGCGGTGATCTTGCCCTGTGACAGGAGGAGCGAAGGCATTTATTGTGTTCTTGCCATTAAGTATAAAATGACGGGGTTTGTTCATATTGATTGATCTTATTTTTTCTAGATTATATCATCATGCTTATTGTGTTACTCCATTTATTATGAGCTTAATACTTTGAGATGCATACTGGATAGCGGTCTTGGGTTGGAGTAATAGCAGTAGACATCAGTAAGTTTAATGGTCTGCTTGTCACATGGGTAATGCATATGTGAGATCATGCCATGGATGGTCATCATAACAATGCGCAATTCTATTAGTTGCACAACATTAATTTGTCTACTCATCACTACCTTGCTTTCGGGAGAGATGCCACCAGTGAACCTATGGCCCCCGGATCCATTCTCAATTAATTTGCGAGCTTCTACCATTGCTACTTACTTGGTATCATTATCTTTGCTACCATTATCACTATTTGTTTTTAGTTATGTAAGTGGCAAGAACAAGCAGAGTGGCGACCCCCTTGTCTTTGTTGGGTGCAAGCAATTATTTTGTTTGTGGGCAGGTGCTTCTAAAGTTGTTTGTGTGCTTTCTCATACCGATTCGATAAACTTCGGCTCTTAACTTAGGGAAATACTATCTGCTACTATATTGATTCACCCTTCCTCTTAAGGGAAATCCAACAACTCCATTGCGAGTAGCAAGGACCAGGTGATTAGCAGCTGCGATGGACAGCATGAGCCGCACGATGACGCCATGCTTGAGCGACAACGCACACTTCGGACTAGTGCACTAGAAGGGGAGAAATTTGGTGGACTAATGGATAGGGGGGCACACAAAAATACCCAACACATTTGGAGAACATTTACTTTCCGTTTATCAAGTAAGTCCAAATTATTTAATTATTTAATTAATTAATGTGATATCATTCTCATGAGATGAAAAGGGTGCACATACAATATAATAGACAAATATACCTAGGTTATTACTACCGAGATATTACATCAAGTTCCATGAGTAGGCCTGATAACCCACAAGCATAGGGGATCGTTTGTAGCCTTCTTCGATAAATAAGAGTGTCGAACCCAACAAGGAGCTAAAGGTAGAACAAATATTCCCTCAAGTTCTATAGACCACAGATAGAGCTCTACGCACACTTTAACGTTTGCTTTACCTAAACAAGTATGAAACTATTTGGCAAGAATAAATCTACGAGTACTTTGCGGGAATAAAACTATGAATAAATTGCAAGGTAATAAAAGTGGATAACTTTTGTCAACAAGAAAGTCATTTGTCCCTAGGCAATCGATAACAAGTACCGGTAATCATTCTTGCAATTGTATATGAGGGAGAGGCATGAGCTAACAAATTTTCTCTACTTGGATCATATGCACTTATGATTGGACCCCTAGCAAGCATCTACAACTACTAAAGATCATTAAGGTCGTGAAACCCAACCATAGCATTAAGTGTCAAGTCCTCTTTATCCCATACGCAACAACCCACCTACTCGGTTTTAAGTTTCTGTCAATCTCGCAACCCTCCATAAGCAAATCATGAACGTATTGCAACACCCTAAAGCGGGGACCCCTCACGTTTGCACAAGACAGAGGGCACCGTAGGACAGTACCATAAATAAAATATACAATCATACCAACCAAGATCACGATTAACCCACAGGACAAAACGGATCTACTCAAACACCATAGGATAACCATAGATCATTGGGAAATAATATATTGAGTTGAGCACCATGTTTAAGTAGAGATTACAACAGGGAGAAGGGGTGTTACACCGCTGAATAGAGGGGGAGAGAGTTGGTGTTTATGGTATAAAGATTGTTGATGTAGATCGCCGTCTCGATCCTTGCCCCGGCGGCACTCCGACGCCACCGGGAGAGAGGGGAGAGAGCCCCCCTCCTTCTTCTTCTTCCTTAGCCCCCCCATATGGGAGGAGAGTTCCCCCTCTAGTCCATGGCCTCCATGGTGGCGGAGGGGCGGGAGCCCACCCCCCCGAGATTGGATCTCCCTCTCTATTCTCTTCTGTTTTGCGTTCCCCAAATCTGGCCCTTCACCATTTCTTAAATTCCTAGAGATCCGTAACTCCGATTGAGCTGAAATTTTTCCACGATTTTTTTCCATAAATTGTTTTTCTTGCGTCAGAAGAAGGGCCCCAACCAACGTTCGAGGAGGGCACAAGATACCTGGGAGCGCCAGGGGGTGCCCAGCGCGCCCTAGTGGGTTGTGGTCACCGTGGGGCCCCGTTTGCGTTGATTCCACCTCCCAAAAATCATAAATATTCCAAAATAATTCTCCGTAAATTTTTATCGCGTTTGGACATCGTTTGATATGGATTTCCTGCGAAACAAAAAATATGCAACAAACAAGAACTGGCACTGGGCACTGGATCAATAGGTTAGTCAAATAAATCATATACAAAGTTTCCAATAGTATGTGAAAGTTGTATAATATTGGCATGGAACAATAAAAAAATTATAGATAGGACGGACATGTATCAGCATCCCCAAGCTTAATTCCTGCTTGTCCTCGAGTGGGTAAATGATAAAAAAAGTTAATTTTTGATGTGGAATGCTACCTAGCATAAACTTGATCATATATCTAATCATGGCATGAATATTAAGACATAAGTGATTCAAAGCAATAGTCTATAATTTGACATAAAGACATCAATACTTAGGCATCCCAACAAACAACCGTGTCTTTCAAAATATCGACGCTAAAGAAAGCTATCCCTACAAAATCATATAATCTTGTCATGCTCTGTCTTCTTAACACAAAGTATTTATCATGCATAACCCCGATTATAAGCCAAGCAATTGGTTCATACTTTTTAACGTGCTTCAGCTTTTTCAACCCACACGCAATACATGAGCGCAAGCCATGGATATAACACTATAGGTGGAATAGAGTATGATGATAGGGGTAAATATAGAGAAGACAAAAAAGTAAGAAAGTCTCACATCGACGCGGCTAACCAACGGGCTATGGAGATGCCCATCAATTGATATCAATGTGAGGAGTAGGGATTGCCATGCAACGGATGGACTAATAGCTATAAGTGTATGAAAGCTCAATATGAAAAGTAAGTGGGTGTGCATCCAACTTGCTTGCTCATGAAGACCTTGGGCATTTGAGGAAGCCCATCATCGGAATATACAAGCCAAGTTCTGTAATGACAAATTCCCACTAGTATATGAAAGTGACTAAATAGGAGACTCTCTATATGAAAAACATGGTTCTACTTTGCGGCACAAGTGTGGTAAACGAGAGTAACAATGCCCCTTCTCTCTTTTTTTCTTTTTTCCTTTTTTCCTTTTTATTTTTTCTTTTTTCTCTCATTGTCCGGAGTCTCATCCCAACTTGTGGGGGAATCATAGTCTCCATCATCCTTTCCTCACTGGGACATGCTCTAATAATAAATAATGGTGATCATCACAATTCTATTTACTTATAAATCAAAAGAAATAAAAATTATAACTCGATACCTATAATAAAATATGACTCTATATGAATGCCTCTAGCAGTGTACCAGGATGTGCAATAATCTAGCATAACAACAATATCAAAAAAGGGACAAGCCATGGAAATATCATGCTAGCTATCTTATGATCATGCAAAGCAATATGACAATGAATGCTCAAGTCATCGAAACGGAAGCGGTGGAAGTTGCATGGCAATATATCTCAGAATGGCTATAGAAAGGCCATAATAGGTAGGTATGGTGGCTGTTTTGAGGAAGATATAATAAGCCTTATGTGTGATAGAGCTTATCACATCACGGGGTTTGGATGCACCTGCAAAGTTTTCACCACATCTCAAGGTGAGAAAGGGCAATGCACGGTACCATAGAGGCTAGCAAATTGCGTAAAGTTAAGAGCGCATATAATCCATGGACTCACATCTATACCAATATAAAAAGACCCAAAGAGGCAGATCCAACTGATCTCGGCCATCGAACCAAGTCAATCCAACGACCTAGATTGCTCCAATGGCGAGCGTTAAACGTGTTTAACATGCAATTAATAGCATGCCAAATATTACACTAATCATAGGATTAACACACAAATAATAGCATACCTAATATCCACGTGCAATTAATATATTGCCTAAATATTAACGTGCATTGCACGTGCGCATTTACTAGTTAGTCATAAAGAACTCATATACTTATTGCAAAAGTTTATTAGCCATCGAAGCAAAGTACTACTACGCATGCCCCTAGGGGGATAGATTGGTAGGGAAAGACCATCGCTCATCCCCGACCGCCACTCATAAGGATTGCAATCGATAATAAATCATGCTCCAACTTCATAGCATAATGAGAGACTATATGTGCATGCTTCGGGAATCACAAACCTTAACACCAATATTCTTACTAACCACAACCATTTACTAGTACCTCCCACATATTCCATCTCTATATCGCAAAACTATTGCAAGGAATCAAACATATCATATTCAGTGATCTACAAGTTTTATGTAGGATTTTCTGACTAAGCATGTGAATGACCAATTCCTTTCAACTCTCTAAATAGATATAAGTGAAGCATGAGAGTTTAATTCTTTCTAAAAAATACCATTCTCTAATAAATATATGTGAAGCAAAAGAGCATTCTACAAACACCGATTTTCTATGTGAAGAGAAACATGCAATCCAAACTTCAAATGATATAAGTACAACACATGAATCATTCTACAAAGCCATACTCAAAAGATATAAGTGAAGTGCAATGAGCATTCTATAAATCAACCATGGACTATCTCATACCAGCATGCTGCATAAAAGAAAAGTGAAAAATGAACACAAAAGACGCTCCAAGATTCACACATATCACATGAATGAAACGAAGACGAAAACATATCAATACTTGTTGAAGAAAGATGGGATGCCTTCCGGGGCATCCCCAAGCTTAGGCGCTTGAGTCTCCTTGAATATTTACTTGGGGTGCCTTGGGAATACCTAAGCTTGAGCTCTTGCCTCTCCTCCTTCTCCTCATATCGAGACCTCCTCGATCTTTGGTCACTTCATCCACACAAAACTCAACAGAAAACTCGATAAGATCCATTAGTATAATAAAGAAAATTACTACTTTAAGTACTGTTGCAAACCAATTCCTCTTTTCTTTTTGCATTGTATCTACGGTACTATAACTTTTCCATGGCTTATACCACCGATAGAATTGATAGTTTCATCAAAACAAGCGAAGCAATGCATCAAAAATAGAATTTGTCTTAAACAAGACAGACTGTAGCAATCTGAACATCTACCATACTTCTGGTACTCCAAAAATTCTGAAGACTTCGGACTAAATAAACAATTTGTATATGAGGACTGTGCAAAAAGTTTAAGAAGCTTTTGACATTCCAGTAAAAAATGTAAATTCACGCACTACAGCAAAAGTTTCTGTTTTTGCACCGCACGTACCAACAAGCAATCTACTCATCCTAAAGGCAAATCTTGGCACAATAATTTTACAATATAATGGATTTGTACAAGGGGATAATTATTTTTGTTGAAAAGTTTCTGTAATTAAGATTCACAAAGTTTCCATGGGCATGAACAAAGTTCAAGGCTAGCTCCCACTTTCACAATGCTCGTCCATCTCACTTTCACTTTTCTTTTTGTGAAGTTTTAAGTTCCCCACTATACTTTTTGTTTTTAAACTTTATAAAAGCACTCAACAGAAATAAATGACTCTCTAAAACTTTTGGGTTATCTCCCTGCCAGCGCTTTCTTTAAAGCCATTAAGCTAGGCATAAAGTGCTCAAGTAATGGATCCACCCGGATCCCACGGTATATCAAAGCCTATTTTACTTAACAATGACTTAGAATTTAGTAGTGAGCACAAAGCAACATATATCATGCAATGATGGAGTCTAACTCTCTTCCTATGCATCGGTGCATCATACAAGAACAATTCATGCACATCAAGTAAAGGCCAATACATAGCATAAGAAGTTTCTTGCAGTTTTATCGTATCGGAAACATAAAGAGGCGGAGATGTAGTTCCTCTCATAATAATTGCAAGTAGGAGCAGCAAGCACATACATATTATATTCGTCAAAATCATCATGTGCAACTATAAAAGGAAACCCATCAATGTAATCCTTAATAAGCGCAAACTTCTCCGATATAGTGTAGTTTGGAGAATTTAAAAAGATAATAGAGCTATCATGTGTGGGTGCAATAGCAATAATTTCATTCTTAACATAAGGAACTATAGCAAGTTCATCTCCATAAGCATAATTTATATTAGCGTCTTGTCCACAAGCATCAATTTCATCGAAAAGGGACATTTCAAAAGAATCAACGGGATCATAGCAATTATCATAGCATTCATCCTTCGGTAAGAATGAAGGGAAAATGAGCTCTGATAAATTGTTTACCGCTGTTGCAAAAATTCCCTAGAAAATTCAGAATGTGATAAAATGTTGAAACTTTTTTTGCAAAATGAGCTCTGATAAATTTTCTACAGTGTGGTAAATTTTCATAATGTTTGGAATTGAATAAGTATTGATACTCTTGCATTCTTTACAGACTGTACTGTTTTGGTAGATTGCTGTTATGATTGCATTGTATGCATATGCTTGCTTGTTTAATAATCTATTTGAGTATAGGAGTATTAAATATACAGAGGCATTTAGTATGCAATGTTGAATAATAATCTTAGTGATTTTCTATAGTAGATAATGATAAGGTTTTTGCATTAGTTTATACTAACTTATCTCACCAGTCCTTGTTGAGTTTTGTGTGGATGAAGCTTTTGAGATTTAGGAAAACCGTGATATGAGAAAAATTAAGGAAACACAAATGCTCAAGCTTGGGGATGCCCAAGGCATCCCAAGATAATATTTCAAGAAGTCTCAAGCATCTAAGCTTGGGGGCATCCCACCTTTCTTCATCAACACTTATCGGTTAGTATCGGTTGAGCCTTAGTTTTTTTGCTTCTTCACATGAGTTGTGCCATCCTTGGAATGCCATTTTATTTTGTTTTGCTTGCTGTTTAAAAAAATACTTAGATCTGAAAGTTTTAAATAAAATAGAGTCCACCCATAGCTATCTATTCACTTAACTACTCATGTGATCTTCACTTATATCTTTTTGGAGTAGCTTGTCATTTACTCTTGTGCTTCACTTATATCCTATGAGTAAATTGTTGAAAAAATTGAATATCATGAAGTTGAAATCATATCATGCCGAGTGGTAGTTTCACATTGGGTTTAGAAAGTGAAATCTTTTGAGGCTTGACAATCACAATATTGGTCATACAAGCAATTCACGAATAATTAGTATAAGGAAGAGAACTTTCACATATAAATACACTATCATCGAAATATTTTGTGATTGTGAGCCCCCATCAAAAATATTATATGCCAAAATTGTTGACATTGGACAAGGAAGACAATGTAATGGTTTATGTTTGTTCATATTCACATATAAGTTATATTGTCATAGATCCTTCAACATGTGGTGCTTGCCCCCATCTTTGCTAGCCAAAAATTCCGCACCAAGTAGAGATGCTACTTGTGCATCCAAAAACCCTTAAACCCAAATCTTATTTTCAAGAGTCCACTATATCTACCTATATGCGGTATTCTTTTGCCATTATAAGCAAATTTGTATGTGCCATCTCTAATATTCAAAATAAATTTCTCTTTTGTGTGCTCGTACCGCTCGGGAGGCAGTGAGGGGTGGCCAATATTTTCCATGCTAGATGTGTTATTCTCACGATGAGTGTTTATTCACTTGTGATTGCACGAGATTAAGGCAATGGTATTAGGGATGCCCAGTCCCGAAATGAAAAATGAATTTACTTTATGTTATCAAATAATAAGTTCCTTGGTAAGTGTTGGTATGGAGGGCACCCGTGGATACGGTTAGCCATGGAAAGTGAAAGTATGGTGGAAAAAGGAATAAACTTTATTTTCTGTTTGGGAACCGCCTATGATATATCTAGCATGGGAAGTGTTTGGAACTCTAAGTCGTTTTCGTTGGTGGGATGGATACACCTCCCAAAATGTTTTTATCTCTCAATTTTCACTTTGAGCTCTGGCACCTCTACAAATCCCTACTCCCCTCTACGAAGGGCCTATCTTTTACTTTTCAGTATTTACTTTTATGCAAAGAGTCAAAGTATTCCTCTCTATTCATTTTTATTTTCTATTTTGGTAAGTATCATGTGGTGAGGAAAGATCTAGGCACACATGTCCAGTTGAATATGGGTAGCATGAGTTATTACTGTTGACATCACCCTTGACGTGAATATGTTGGGAGGCAAAATAATAAGCCCCTATCTTTCTATGCATCCAGTTGAAATGTTTTGCTCATGTGTATGCGGTGAGTGTTAGCAATCATAGCAGACTATATGATGGTTGAGTATATGGAGCTCTTACTTAAACTCCGCTGAATAAGTTGAACAGAAATTGCTTGGTGACTAAGAACAAAGGTTGTTGGGTTTCAACAGAATTCATTGTTTGAACCTTAACATGTGAATTGGTTGCCACTATAACATGAGAAGTTTCACAAGAAAGAATTGCTGGTATGATGCTAGGAAAAGTGATTGAAATTATCATTGATTAAACTTGTGCGCTTTGCTAGCATTCACACTTCATAAATTATTTCTTTTATCATTTACCTACTCGAGGACGAGTAGGAATTAAGCTTGGGGATGCTGATACGTCTCCAACGTATCTATAATTTATGAAATATTCATGCCAATATATGTCTCCAATTGTTTCTTTGCTTGTTTTTTACATCACAGAAAATCAGTATCAAACGGAGTCCAAACATCGCAAAACTTTTTGTGGATATTTTATGGGCCAGAAGACTCCCGATGGGACAAAGCAGCACTTGGTGGGTGCCCCGAGGGGGGCACAACCCACCAGGGCGCGCCAGGACCCCCTAGCGCGCCCAAGTGGGTTGTGCCCACCTCGGTGGCCTCCCGCACCCCTTCTTTGCACTATAAATTCCCAAATATTTCGGAACCCTTCGGGGTTAACCTAGATCAGAAGTTACGCCGCCGCAGGGCTCCGTAGCCACCGAAAACCAATCTAGACCCGTTCTGGCACCCTGTTGGAGGGGGGAATCATCTCCGGTGGCCATCTTCATCATCCTGACGACCACCACAATGAGGGAGTAGTCCACCCTCGGGGCTGAGGGTTTGTACCAGTAGCTATGTGTTTAATCTCTCTCTCTCTCTCTCTCTCTCGTGTTCTTGAGATGTCACGATCTTGATGTATCGCGGGCTTTGTTAATATAGTCAGATCAGATGGTGTTTTCCCCTCTCTATCTTGTTGTGACGAATTGAGTTTTTCCCTTTGAGATTTCGTTGTTATCCGATTGAATACTTTAATGGATTTGAGAACACTTGATATATGTCTTGCAATTGAATACTCGTGGTGACAATGGGGTATCATATTGATTCACTTGATATATGTTTTTGCACTCAACTTGCAGATTTCCGCGGTGTCATTGGGGTAATCTATGCATAGGGGTTGATGCATGTTCTTGTCTTTGTTTCTCTGGTAGAAATCTTGGGGCACTCTTTGTAGTTCTTTGTGTGGATTGAGTATTATGAATATGAATATGCTTTGGTGTTATTCTAGTACGAACTCTAGGATAGATCAAACGGAAAAAATAGCTTTGTGTTATTTTAGTATGAACTCTTGAATAGATTGATCGAAAAGAATAGCTTTGAGGTGATTTCGTACCCTACACTACAAAAAAAGACACATCTGTGACATTTTGGGTTGAACGAATTTTTTCTATCATGCTTATGACACTTCTATGATGATAATTGTGACAAAACCATCATCATAGATGTGGTGGGCTCCTACTTCTATGACAAAAATCATGACAAAAAATGGGCTTTTCATCTTGGGGGGGCCGGAGACATAGCTGCATGACATTCTTTGGTCCGTCCATGATGGAGAAAACCGTGGTAGAAGCGAGGGTGAGGAAAATATCGAGGGAGTTCCCGGTTACAGTGGGTGGTCGGGGGCCGAGCGATGCGCGTTTCTCTTGTATGTACGCGAGTGTGTGCGAGGCATTGTGCTCTAACTGAACCCGAGCGAGGCGTTGGGCTCTAACTGAACCCGAGCGATTGCACTAGCTACGTTACTAGAGCCTGATCGATCCCTTGCTATTAACTGAACCCGAGTGATTCCTTCGCTACTGCTGCTAACTGAAGCTGATCGAACACTGCTGCCTCCTTCCCTTGATGAACAGTGAGCATTGTTGGGGGGTTTGGATGAACAGTTCCCGGTGGGGGGTTGGATGAACAGGATCCCGTGGTAATAGAGGCCGTTGCCGCTGGATGAACAGTACCCCGATCAACCGAGCCGGTGGATGAATAGGACCCCATGGAGGGCTGGATGAACAGGACCCCGTGGAGGGTTGGATGAATAGTAGCCGGTGGAGGGCTGGATGAACAGTAGCCCGTGGAGGGTGGTTGAACAGGACCCCATGGAGAGGGCTGGTTGAACAGTAGCTGATGGAGGAGCGTGCGGTGGAGGCTGGATGAACAGGAGCCTGTGGATGAACAGTCACATGTGGAGGCTGGAGGAGGTCAACGGTGGATGAACAATAGCCCATGGAGGCTGGAGGAGGTCGACGATGGAGATGAACAGTATCCCATGGAGTCCCGTTTTGCGGTACGCCACACCCCTCCCGATGAACAGGACCCCCGTTTCGACCGTAGCGCTCCAACACAAGTCCGTTTCCTCCGTTTTGCGGTACGCCACACCCCTCCTGATCAACAGGACCCCGTTTCGACTGTAGGAGGTCCGTTTTCTCCATTTTGCGGTACGCCAGACCTCTCCCGATGAACAGGATCCTGTTTCGACCGTGGTCGGTCGAACACAAGGCCGTTTCCTCCATTTTGCGGTACACCAGGCCTCATTTCCATCGACTGTTCTGTCCAAGCCAGTTGGCTCCTGATGAACAGCACGCGTTCCGTTGCCTCCGGATGAACACGACGCATTCCATTGCCTCCCCATGAACACGACGACGACGCAGTTTCTCCGTTCCGACCCAAGCACACCCATGTACACGAGCTCTGGCCGTACATATGCATGAGTAGGCGTTCGAGACCCCGCCCGTATGTATGTACATGGCCGTATTTACTTTCTTGCACCCTGGCCGCTGTACGTACGTGTACATGCTACGTGCGCGCCTCTACTACGACACGTGCACAACTCTACTACGACACGTGCCCTTCCTTACACGGCCACAGTTCATCATTGCAGCCTGCAGACAGATCGATCGTATGTACGTACACGTTCGCGACCAGAATGACAACCCTACGTATGCTTTGACCAAGTGGGTCCCGACTGTCAGGCACTTCCTTGCATGCGAAGATGTAGCTGGTGGGTCCCAGCAGTCAGGGGGAAAACTTTTTTTCATGAAATACGGTGGCCCGTCTGGTGGGTCCCTGCTGTCAGGTGGAGGAATAATTATTTTCCGCATAATAAGGAGGCGCTTCCTTGCTGCGATCGTGGACCCAACTGTCAGCCTCTCCACATATAGTACTCTTCCGATGGAAGTCGTTCGTTGACCACATTGACCATGCCGCGCCGAGAGCACCAAGGCGGTGGACGACGGTGAGGCCTAGGAAGGGGATGACGCGGAGCCGGGGAAGACGCGACAGTGGATGCCCATGCGGAGAGGAGTATGATGGTTCACTGGTTCGGCTGCGGTGTGAGGCTGCCGTCGCCGCAGGGCCTGGCCAGCGGTGGGAGTAGTAGGGGGCGATGAGGACTCCATGACAGCACAGCCGGCCACGGGAGGTAGGAGTAGGCGGCACGACCGGCGCTGCTTTGGGCGGCTAGAGCAAGAACACCAGAGGTTGAAGAAGCACTACGACCGTTGGATGGACATCGTACGGTCACTTGAACTAGAATCGTTCATATTGACTAAGTTGACAAAGCCCTCCATCCCCGTCAACTTTGTAGGCCCACATGTCAGGCTCCCACTATGCTGGGTCCCAGCTAGCAGGGGGAGTATACATTTTTTGTGCATAATAAGGAGGCACTTCCTTGCGTGTGAAGATATAGCTGGTGGTTCCGACCTGTCAGCGGGGGGAACATTTTTTCGCGAAGTACAGAGGCCCTTCCGGTGGGTCCCACATGTCAGGTGGAGGAATCATTATTTTGCGCGTAATAAGGAGGCATTTCCTTGTGTGCGGCCTTGGACCCAGCTGTCAGCCTCTCCACGTACAGTCCACGTCCGATGGATGTCGTTCGTTGACCATGTTGACCACGGCGTGCCGAGAGAACCAGGGCGGTGGATGATGGCGAGGCCTAGGAAGGGAACGACATGGAGCCGGGGAAGAACTCGGCAGTGGTTGCCCACGCGGTGGGGAGTACGAGGGTTTACTGGTCCGACTGTTGTCGCTGGAAAATAGCAGGAGGTGTGGGTGAGTAGAGCAATGGCCTGGCCAGTAATGGAGTAGGGTGGGGCGGTGCGGCCTGTACGACAGCACATCCGGCCATGGGAGGCTGGAGCAGGCAATCACACCAGCGCTGGTTTGGGCGGCTGGAGCAAGAAGATCAAATATTTAAGAAGCAGCACGTCTGTTGGATTAACATCCAACGGTCATTGCTGCTAGCATCGTTTGTGGACTAAGTTGACAAAGACTTTCGTACACGTTAACCTAGTAGACCCACAAGTCAGCCTCCAAATCTGTCCCAAACAGCATACAGCCTGAAATTCCTAGCCAGATTCAAATTAATTTTAAAACTAAACATACCTTAATTTAAATCCAATGAAATTGTACCCGCACAAAAACAATGAAATTTAAAAATATCAAAATCCAAAAGAAAAAAGTATTTTGGAACTAATTGCTCGTTTGCTGTATTTTTTCATTTTACAACCCATTTAATATTACTTATAGCCCATTTCTTATTACTTATAGCCCATTTTCTGGGCAAAATGCATCCCTCCTCGTCTTGAAAGATTTTCGGCCCAACAGGGCGTAGAAAAGCAAGTAGGCCTACGTTGGTTATTCTGCAAAAAACAAAATAGCTGGGCTAGCCATTTTCAAAAAGGAAAAAAACAAACTGGGCTGATCATGTGCTAGACGGGCCACAGCTCCCGAACAACCCAGTTGATACCCTTCTCCGTCCCAAAAAAACAAAATTACTGCACGCTGCTGGGTCCCTACTTTCATCCTCACCATGTACAGTCATCTCCATATTCCTCTCGGTTGTTGACCATGTTCACAACACCGGAGGGCAGTGCCGCGGCGAGCAAACCAACATGGAGGACGATGGTGAGGCCTCGGACGGGAACGAAGAGGAGCCGGGGAAGATGCGTAGAGTTTTAGGGTGCGATGTGGCCACGATGCATGCGCGGCAGCACAACCATCCATGGGAGGCGGGAGCAGGCGGTCCCGCCGGCGCTGGTTTGGCTTTGGCGGCTGGAGGAAGAAGAGACTGAAGAAACATGACAGACGTTGAATGTCAATCCAATGGTCAAGGTTGGCACAATCCTTTGTTGACTAAGATGACACGAAGTAGCATACTTTTTTATATATAGGAAGAAAAGAAAAATAGGGCTCGTTCGCCTGATAACATTCCCGGAACTGCGACCATTCGATCTTGCATCGCAACTAAAACTGTGAGAAAAATGTGTTCGTCTGCCGTCTTCCTCCCAGGGAACGTTCGCCAGTAAGTGAATAGCACCCTTGGTTTTCAACCGAGAGTTCTTAGGTTCGAGTCCCAGGAACTTTTGTCCTCCTTCCTTCCTCACAAAAAAAGAAAGAAAATCAAAGACTTGAGAAGGTGTACAGAACAAGCTAGTGTACCGTAAAGAGACGTTGCTGAGTTTTAGAAAAAAGAGAGACATGCTTCTGTAGCTGGTTCGAATCCAAACCTAGACTATGACTATATATGGTGCTATGCTACTCTGCAAGTAATGAAACTGACATATCCAACATTCGCTTCTCCTCTTCTCTACTTACTCTGCCTAGCATCAGAAGCTCTGGCCGCAGCAACCATGTCCGATGGCTGCTCGTCCACCTGCTCTTCAGCATGCAACAACCACATATGCGCCAAGTCGCCACCCGTACCATCGCATGTGGGTCTCAGCACCCCCCCGCCTGCACACGCACCGCAGCCGGTTGCTCATCGCAACCCGCTGCCGTTGCTGTGGTGCCACTACTGCAAATCACGCAGAGTCATCCGTCGCGTCTCAACCACAATCCTCAACCATGGCCGAGTCTTCTACAAATGCCCGAATCATGGGGTAATAATATGTTTAAGTGTTGTTTTGCTGCTTTCAGTTGCTGATTTTTTTAATAGTTTGGTTGATGATCTTCCAATTTGATTCGTGCAGAAAAGGGAAGATTCGTGTGATTTATATTTCTGGAAGTTGCTGATGTGGGGGAATGCAACTACACTGATTATTTGGTTAGCCGAGGAATCCCAATACCAGCAGGTTGGGGTGTTGGACAAGTAACTGAAGGAACGACAGAAGAGGAAGATGCAGAGCAGAAGGTTCAAGATGCAGTTCCTCTGATCATGGCCAAGCAATAGCTGCTGAACGGCCTTGACAGCAATGAGGAGATGAAAGAGCTTGTGAAGATAATGGGCAAAATCAATGTGCTATGTAGGATGATTGTCTCTTTATTTGCGGTGTATGTAGCACTCGTGATGTATTCAGTGGCTATGACCTGAGCACTTTGCTGAAACTTGTAATGAATGAAACCTGTGTAGCAGGCTGGGCGTAGTGTTGTGAACATGTAATTATTTCTATTAACAGAAATCGAGGGGTATCCCCTTTTGCTCATAAATAAATAGCATAGGCTCTTTTGGTAATAAATAAATAAATTAGCAGAGGCCCTGTCGGGTCAGCTTTGTTCCCATTCAAAGATGTCGAGCAAATTGTAGTCCACCAGCAAACTATGTCATCAAGTTCAAGTTTCACAGCCAAATATGAGTACAACTAAACAACAATGTCATCATGTTTTAGTCTTCATACAATCACCAAACACAAATGAGCATACATAACAAGTGATGTTCTCACATCAAAATACTAAACAACAGTTCATCAGGTTTCAGTTGTCATAGAAAACACAATTTCACATATTAGATAAAAAACCGTCTTCTAACAAGAAAATATGACAAAATCAATCTAATCATCATCCGCAGCAGCAGTGTCAACATCTTCTCCATGTATATCAGTTTGAATCGTAATTCCCCAGAGTGTCATCTTCTTCTTCATCCTCAATGTCCTCGAACATTGGCTTATTCTTGATCAACTCTTGTATGTCCACACACAACAAGCAATCTTTTCGCCAGCGTCATTGACGTGATGGTTCTCAAAGATATTAGGAACATCTGTGGAATCTTGTACATCAGGAGCAGTGTAAGCATCATCTTGTTGTGCAACTTCATTGAATGAATTCCTCTGCTCAAACCTTTGCAATACTCTCCAGTCATCGCTACGTGCAAATGTGTCTTCCAAGAAAAATATCTGTGTTGCTTGATTTGCCAAAATAAAAAGGCTCGTTGGTCTACGCTGCCTTGACATTGATGGATTTGAAATAACCATTAGCTCCGGGTTTTGCGATCCTGGAAAACAGGTTATACCAACGACAGCACAACAAAACCACACACTGATGATCCTCGAAACTGGAAATATACTGCAACTGAACAATGTCTGTTATGTTAGCATACATTTCAGTTGTCTCTCTGTTGTACGTATTTGTGCTCATGATGGCACTCTTTTGTGTATTCCTGCCTTCGTCGCATGCAAGGGTGTTGTAGCGCACATCTCCAACAATGCAAGATTCATAATGTCTTACCCAAGTATCAGGACCCATTGCTAGTGCATAAAGGGCATCATCAACTGCCTGCCCATCCTCCAGCATCTTCTTAACCTATGGTTAGAAAATAGACAAGCTGGTCATCTTATGTACTCAATATATTAAAAAAATTGACAGTGCAATTCAAAAGCTTACATGGCTCTTGAACCATTTCACAAATCCTGCCATAACCAGTTTGTCAATGTCCCTTGGATTTTGCGGCAGTAACTCCTTTTTGTAGATGCTGCACAGCATAGTGATCGCGTCAAACATCTAAATATATAAGAATGTGCTGCAAGTTTAATAGATTACGATGTATAAGCTGGAGTACTTAGCACTTACTTGATATAAGGTAGTATCTCAGGACAGTTATTCAACACATACCAAACCATTTTTTCCAAATCATTAGGTTTGTCCTCTTGTCTACTCTTCCCTGTAACTCGATCAGAATAATTGAAAACATTGAGCTCGGGATTGTCTTCACCCATCTCTTTGCTAAGCTGATCAGCTGTTCCAATGTATTTTGAGCAAAATGTCAATGCTTCTGTAGTAATGTAGGCCTCTGCAATGGAACCCTCGGGTCTAGCTCTGTTCCTAACATAGCCCTTGAAAGTGCCTAGCCGCCTTTCAATAGGGTACATCCAGCCATACTGTACTGGACCTCTAAGTAGTGCCTCATCAGGTAGATGAACAGCCAAATACACCATCACATCAAAAAAGGTTGGAGGATATATCTTCTCAAGGTCGCATAGGATAGTTGGTATCTTGTCTCTAAGACGCTCCGAAGCATCTACCCTGATATTTCTACTGAAGAGTTCCCTGAAGAATAGTCACAACTCTGCAACTGCTCTGTATAAGTCAGTGCAGCCCAATCCTCTAAGGATAACAGGTAAAACCCTTTGAAGTAGGACGTGGCAGTCATGAGTTTTTAACCCTTGTACCTTGTTTCCAACTGCACCGACTCTCCTTTCAGGGTTGGAAGCAAATCCATGTGGGAATCTCACACGTGACAGGACCTCGCAGAATTCTTTTCTTTTTACCTTATCCAAGACGTACACAGCTGGTGCCATATCCTGTGGTTTACCTTCATCTTCCACCTGCAAATCCTTTCTAATACCCAGGTGTGTCAAATCAATCCTAGATTTTAACGTATCTTTCGTCTTGCCTTCAATATTAAGAAGTGTGCCGATAATGCTATCACATATATTTTTCTCGATGTGCATCGCATCAAGATTATGCCACAGATCCAAATCTTTCCAATACTCCAAGTCCCACAAAGTGGACCTGCGAGTAAACAATAATCTCTCTTCTGCCCTGCCACGCGTCATTTTCCCGCTACCATTACCAGGTGGTTTCCTGGTGTAATATGCATGACCTTCTCTAATTCCACTTGCAACTCATCGGCGGTGAGCCTCTTTGTCCCATCATTGTTTTCATGCTTTTCATTGAACACATGTCTTCGGTATTTTGTAGGATGTGGCTTGTCCTTCGCAAGGAAACGGCGGTGCCCAATGTAATAGATCTTGCTAAGTATTGCGTATGACAGCGGATTCCTGTCATAGCGAACACATGCATTGTAACCATGTGTCGTTTGCCCTGACATAGTGCCCAAAGCCGGATAATAATGGATGCACCAAATTATAACAACATGCAGAAAGAAATCAGCTGGTGGGCTGCTATATAGGTCTCGAGTGAGAACACCCTTCCATAGCTGTTGAAGTTCCTCCACAAGAGGCTCCATGAATAAATCAAAATCCTTTCCAGGACTTTTTGGACCTGGGATGAGCAAGGCCATCATGTAGTTTGATTATTTGGTGCAGAAATTTGGAGGCATGTTGAAAGGGATAACAAGCACTGGCCACATGCTATATGTGGCGCTCTGGTGGCCAAATGAGTTAAATCCATCTGAAGCTAAGCCAAGTCTATTGTTTGTCGGGTCAGCAGCAAACTTTTTGTGTTTCTGATTGAAGCTTTTCCACTCACTACCATGTGATGGATGGCTCATTACATTCTGATCTCTGTACTCCTGGTTCCTAGAATGCCACAGTACATCCTCTCTTGTTTCAGCATCATGAAACAACCTATGCAATCTTGGTGTAATTGGAAAATGTCTTAGAACATTATGAGGAATCCTCTTCATAGCATCACCATCTTTCCATCTTGATGATTTGCATTTCGGGCACTCACTTAAGTTGGCATAGTGCTTCTGGAACAGAACACAATTATTCTTACAAACATGGATCATATCATATCCAATTCCAACTGCACGAAGGAAATTCTTCATTTTACTGTAGGTGTGTGGTAGCTCAGATGCATGTGGGAAAGCTTTGCGGAAAGCAGCCAATATCGCATCGAATGATTTGTTGGTCATCCCCTCAGATGTCTTCACCTGAAGAAAGGTGACCACAGCTGAGAATACTGACAGCTTTTTTCCTGGGGTGACAGCCACGTTGCATTGTTCCAAGATGCGGGCCCACCGTTTTTCTTCTGCAGGTGAAATTCACGAAATGCACGAGCATTTCGTAGCATTGTTTCAATGTTCGTCAAACTCACTGGCTCCGCCACCACCTCCTCCTCCTCCTCTTCCACCTGAGCATCAGGCAGATCAAGATGGTGATATGCTGCTTCCATGTAGTCAGTAACATTGACGTTCATAGCTTAACCATGATGAACCCACCTAGTATATGTGACCGACATCGCATACAAGTGTAGATGATTCTGCACAGTTGACTGGGGTTTTGTAACTGAATTCATACAACTGCTACACGGGCAGAGCACATCTGATTTCGGACCACCGTACTCAGCTCTGATAAAGTTCATGAAGTTTTCAACCCCCTCGACATATGCAACGGAGAATCTTCGAGCAGAAGTTATCCAAGTCCTGCCCATCTGTTAGACATACAAATTAGTTCTTGTACTAGATATTACAGGAAAAACATATATGCTTTTTTATGAAGTCCAGAAAAAATACCTAGGTTGGTGTCTAAAGCTATGGCAAGCTATGTGGACGAGCAGATCTAAGTAATGAAATATATTTAAAGCTAATTCAGCAAACAGATTTGAGTGCTAACTTATGGCAGGCTGTTTCAGCAGTCAATGAGGCCTAGCACACAGCCATCGAACTATCGAAGACCATCGCAGCAACAAAGATCGAGTATAAAACGGTGTAGAGCTATTTCACCTAACAGATTGGCTACTGGACCATGGCAATCTACGTCACAGTAAATATATGGCAGGATATTTTAGCAACTAATCGGGCTTGGCATGCCATCTCAGCTAAGCAGATTGAGTGCAGAATAGGGCAAGGAAGCTTCTTAAGCAGAGCATATTGACTGTAAACTACTTCGGCAAACAGTGAGATTAACATCATCTATCAGCTAACATTCAGCGCTACACCCACATGCACGAGGCCTCAGTCTAGAATGCGCGTACCATGGGAGAAGATGACAACCGTGCGTCTCCACACGAACGTCTCCAGCGATGGTGGCGCTGACCGCCATGTGCCTCCACAAGAACGTCGCCAGCGGTGGCAGCGCGGCTCGAGGATGGCAGTCTACAAGAGCATAATGTGGGAGCAAGAGGATCACCGTGCGTCCCCTCACGAACCGCGGCACCGACGATTCGGCGCGGTGGGGAGGGCGGCTTTGGCGGAGCGAATGGAGTGGAGGGG